>NW_024740957.1:0-11825 GCF_018991925.1 Homarus americanus | reverse complement strand
TAAATTCAAACAGCAAGCATTTTGTAGCAGAATTTCATATTCCAGGATATAACCTATTTAAATATGACAGAGTAGGAAGGAGAGGTGGCGGTGTAGCAGTGTATATCAGGGTGTCATTAAAAGGCTGCAATAAATCAAACATTAAAACAAATAGCGACAATGAAAGTATTTGGGTAGAGATTGGTGAGGGCAGTGAATCCGTAGTCATTGGTGTTATATATAGACTACCTAATTTGAGTAGGAACGATGGTAAATTGCTATGGGAGGAAATAAAGAAAGCATCTGATAGAAACAATGTATGTATTCTAGGCAATTTCAACTTTTCAGGCATAGATTGGAAAAATCAACTTAGCGATAATGAATCTGAAGATTTTATAGAAGTAGTACAGGATAGTTTTATATATAAATTTATAAACTTGCCCACTAGAGGAAATAATATCCTCGATTTAGTTCTTAGTAATAATGAAAATCTAGTAAAAGATGTTGGGATTGGAGACGAACTAGGAAACAGTGATCATAAAGCCATATATTTTAACATAATATGGGATGGCAGGAAGAAGGAAAATTCGGCCTTGATCCCGGATTTTAGGAATGCTAATTACGGTAGCAAAAGGAGAAACCTAAGGGATGACCCTATGGTCAAAAGATTAATCCCCCCCACACCTCCGGAAACTGTCAACTTAGGACGGGATAACCCCGAATTTAATTTAGCAGCTACTTATGAACAATTTATTGCGACAATCAATAATGCCCAAAATAAACACATCCCTAAAAGAAAATTCAGATCGATACGGAACCAACCAAAATTGATGAATAATAGACTCCTAGATCTTCTAGGGAAAAAGAAAGGAGTATATAGAAAAGTTAAGAAAGGCGAAAATCACTTACTTGGTTACTATCAGAACCTAACAAGACAGGTATAAACAGAAATTAGGAAAGCAAAGAGAAATTATGCAATCAAGGTAGCAAACGAATCGAAATATACCCCCAAAGCTTTTTATCAACTGTATAAATCAAAGGTTAGAGATACAATAGGTCCCCTTAAAACTACGACAGGAGAAATGACTGATGATGAGTTAGAAATGTGTAGTACGTTAAATAGTAATTTTCGCTCCGTATTCACAAATGAAAACCTAGCACAGTTTCCAGAAGTTCATAAGGTATATAATCTATTAAAAGAGAAAATATGTTGATGAATAATATACTAGTAAATCTATGTGCTTAAAGTAATTAACAACCGAAGTCTTCATAAATCGCCTGGTCCAGACGAGGTATATGCTAGAATATTAAAGAATGTAGAGATGAGTTGAGTAATCCATTACAGTTTTATTTAATAAGTCATTAGAATCGGCCTAGTGCCAGAAGCTTGGAAACTTGCAAATGTAGTTCCGATTTTCAAAAAGTAAGTATTAAATCAATAGCATCAAATTAACGTCTCCATTAACTTCACGCCAAATCATAGGGTGTTGCTAGAGTCAATTATTGCTACAAAAATCAGAAGCCACCTTTTGAAACATTCAACTTAATTCATTCTTCAGCACGGTTCACCCAGGACGTTTCTTGTCTCACACAAATTTCGCTTAGCTTTTTTCTCAGAATTATTTGAAGCGGTAGATAATGATAAGTCATATGATATAATTTATTTAGATTTCAGTAAAGCATTTGATAGAGTCCCTCATGAGAGATTGATAAGGAAGGTAGAAGCACATGGAATAGGTGGATCAGTATTAAAATGGATTAGGTCATGGTTAACTGGTAGGAAACAAAGAGTCAGCATAAATGGATTAAAGTCAGACTGGGGTGTGGTCAAAAGCGGAGTTCCCCAGGGATCTGTATTAGGCCCTCTGCTGTTTGTTATATTCATTAATGATCTTGATTTAGGCATAACTAGTAGGATTAGTAAATTTGCAGATGATACCAAAATGGGGAGAGTGATAAATTCAGACAGTGACTTTAAACACCTTCAAAGAGATCTAGATACCTTACATGAGTGGTCAGTAGACTGGCAAATGAATTTTAATAGTGATAAATGCAAGGTACTACAGATAGGGAAGACGAATACAAACGTTAAGTATAAACTAGGTAACACGGAAATAGAAAACTCAGTTTGTGAAAAAAATCAAGGTGTATTTGTTAGCAACGACTTGAAACCTAGAAAACAATGTATTAGCGTTCGCAACAAGGCAAACAGGATTCTTGGGTTCATATCTAGGTCTGTGAGTAACAGAACTGCTGACGTTATCCTGAAACTTTACCTAGCATTAGTGAGGCCACACATGGATTATGCGGTTCAGTTATGTGTCCTTATTAGAGAATGGACATAGATTCTTTTGGAGAGTACAAAGAAGAATGACAAAAATGATCCATAATATTAGGAAACCTTCCATATAGAAAGACTGGAAAAGCTTAGGCTTACATTCACTAGAGAGGCGAGAGTTAGGGAGATATGATAGAGGTGTACAAGTGGGTAAGTGGATTAATTAAGGGTAAAATGGAAGATGTCTTTAGCTCAGTAATAACGAAATAACTAGAACAATGGCTTTAAATTAGATAAATTCCGATTCAGAAAGGATATAGGCAAGCACTGGTTTGGTAATAGAGTTGTGGATATGTGGAATAGGCTACCGAGTGCTATAGTAGGATCGGGGACACTAGGGAGCTTCAAGACGAAGTTGGATAGGCACATGGAAGTGCTGGGATGGGTGTGAAAGGGATCTGCCCTGTATGGGCCAGTCGGCCTCCTGCAGTATCCCACTTTCTTATGTTCTTATGTTCTTATGTTCACCCCACAATCTTTACTACATCTCACCTCACAATCTTCACTACATTTCACTTCACAATCTTCACTACATCTCACTTCACAATCTTCACTACATCTCACTTCACAATCTTCACTACATCTCACTTCACAATCTTCACTACATCTCACTACACAATCTTCACTACATCTCACTTCACAACCTTCACTACATCTCACTTCACAATCTTCACTACATCTCACTTCACATCTTCACTACATCTCACTTCACAATCTTCACCATATCTCACTTCACAATCTTCACCACATCTCACTTCACAATCTTCACCAAATCTCACTTCACAATCTTCACCACATCTCACTTCACAATCTTTACCACATCTCACTTCACAATCTTCACTACATCTCACCTCACAATCTTTACTACATCTCACCTCACAATCTTCACTACATTTCACTTCACAATCTTCACTACATCTCACTTCACAATCTTCACTACATCTCACTTCACAATCTTCACTACATCCCACTTCACAATCTTCACTACTTCTCACTTCACAATCTTCACTACATCTCACTTCACAATCTTCACTACATCTCACTTCACAATCTTCACTACATCTCACTTCACAATCTTCACTACATCTCACTTCACAATCTTCATTACATATCACTTCACAATTTTCACTACATCTCACTTCACAATCTTCACTACATCCCACTTCACAATCTTCACTACATCTCACTTCACAATCTTCACTACATCCCACTTCACAATCTTCACTACATCTCACTTCACAATCTTCACTACATCCCACTTCACAAACTTCACTACATCTCACTTCACAATCTTCACTACATCTCACTTCACAATCTTCAATACATCTCACTTCACAATCTTCACTACATCTCACTTCACAATCTTTCACTACATCTCACTTCACAATCTTCACCATATCTCACTTCACAATCTTTACTACATCTCACTTCACAATCTTCACTACATCTCACTTCACAATCTTCACTACATCTCACTTCACAATCTTCACTACATCTCACTTCACAATCTTCACTACATCTCACTTCACAATCTTCACTACATTTCACTACACAATCTTCACTACATCTCACTTCACAACCTTCACTTCATCTCACTTCACAATCTTCACAACATTTCACTTCACATCTTCACTACATCTCACTTCACAATCTTCACCACATCTCACTTCACAATCTTCACCACATCTCACTTCACAATCTTCACTACATTTCACTTCACAATCTTCACCACATCTCACTTCACAATCTTTACCACATCTCACTTCACAATCTTCACTACATCTCACTTCACAATCTTCACTACATCTCACTTCACAATCTTCACTACATCTCGCTTCACAATCTTCACTACATCTCACTTCACAATCTTCATTACATCTCACTTCACAATCTTCACTACATCTCACTTCACAATCTTCACTACATCTCACTTCACAATCTCCACCACATCTGACTTCACAATCTTCACTACATCTCACTTCACAATCTTCATTACATCTCACTTCACAATCTTCACTAACACCATCCTTCATCACTACATATAACATCCATCATCACTACTTATAACACCATCCACCATCACTACATATAGAACCATCCATCATCACTACATATAAAACCAACCTATCATCACTACATATAACATCATCCATCATCACTACATATAACACCATCCATCATCACTACATATAGAACCAACCTATCATCACTACATATAACATCATCCATCATCACTACATATAACACCATCCATCATCACTACATATAGAACCATCCTATCATCACTACATATAATATCATCCATCATCACTACATATAACACCATCCAACATCACTACATATAACACCACCCATCATCACTACATATAACATCATCCATCATCACTACATATAACTCTATCCATCATCACTACATATAACACCATCCAGCATCACTACATATAACACCAACCATCATCACTACATATAACATCATGCATCATCAATATATATATATAACACCATCCATCATCACTACATATATTACCCTCTTATCATCACTACATATAACACCATCCATCATTACTACAATATAACGCCATCCTTCATCACTACATATAACACCATCCATCATCACTACATATTATAACACCATCCATCATCTTTACAAACACCATCCCTCTTTACTATAGTGATAAACAGAGCTTTATTTTGTTGTCAATTTTTTTAAATTCCAACCTTATTAAACCGTAATTCCTTCTGTATGGTCAAATTTTGATTTGACCTCAGTGAGAGAGCTGTTAGTGTCAGTACATCACAATGGTGTTCCGACGCACTGTATCGAAGGTGACTAAGGTGGAGGTGAAGCCTTGCCAGAGGAAGGAGAAGGGCCCCCGATCTAACAAACTGCAGACCACAAAACACACTAAGACCCAAAACAACAAGACCCAAAACAACAAGAAGAAGAAGGAAACTACCACTTTCTGCCGTGTACAAAAGGACCAGTACCTGCCATGGGGAGACTACATCTTCACCGGGAAAAAGACACAAAAGAAGCGCTGAACTTACGCTTCTGATATTTAAAAATACTGTAATAAAAAACATATTAATTGATTTTGTTTGTATTATTTATGCTTTTTTTATTTTCATCTGTAAACGTGCTGTTTTGGGAATATATTTTGAGTTACATAATATTTAGGTACAGCAGTTTATTTCACTGTATCTACTTGTTTACCAAGTAACTGGACTTACAGTCTCCGATCGGGATTCTCAAAACAAATATTTGGCATCGAACTCCGTAAGTGAGCTCGTAATCTAGCCTGTAACTTACAGGACCTCAACACGATCAACCTGGATATAGTAGTCGCTATTTCCGGATTGTATGAAAAAAAATTAATAATATATGTTTTAATAATGCTTGTTAGACTTGTTTTATCATAGAATAATGAAGAAAATGTTTTGTACATCAACATACTAAAATACAATATTAGTTTTTTTTTACGACAAGAAGAGGCTTGGCTGTTCTATTTCTCGCTTTATGGAAGAGATGCAGCCTTTGTCTTCTTACAACTTTTCAAGTGATTTGTACCAAAATAGAAGATTTTTATTGTCCACATTTAGGGTATATTTTTTTTTATGACTGAATAAACTTGCAGATAGACCTTATTAATGTAGTATAGCTGTAAATATCCTTCAGTAATGAAATCCAAATATGAGGTCAAGTGAACATTTTTGCTTAGACTCCGCCTTTGTTAGGACCAAGTTATAACAATTTATTCTGCCAAGTATCCAATAAGTACCCATGACTCAGAGTTAAATAATACCTAAACTAATCTAAGTTCATCAAACTTAATAAAAAAAGTGGGGCAAAAAATAAGTGGTAAAGAAATTTTTTTCTCAGAAAAAGAATTATATTCAGAGGTTTTTTATCCGATACCTTCAGTCGTGATTATTTTGATGCAAAATTAGTAAAATGTATTTAACCCTAACACTACCTCACCTTACCTAATCTTACCTTACCTTATCTAACCTAACCTAATGTTACCTAACCTAATCAAGCCGCAACGCTCATGACACAATTGAGTTCTCTAGAAAGTTTTAATTTCATTTTCATTTTTTAAAAATACATTTGCAGAGACAACAAACTTTTGATAATTATTTCTCCAACATATCTATAAATCTGTTGATGATATATAAATTTAGGATAGGTTAGGTTTGGTGTGATTAGGATAGGTTAGGCTAGTTTAGGATAGTCGAAGTTAGCTTAGGAAAGGCTAAGTTAGGTTACGATACACTAGGTTAGGTTTTAATCTGCATGATATTTTTACTGAACTTTTAAACGATGTTATAATCCTGGCAGCAGGGTATCGATCACGAAAATAACACTTTGGTAGTTATAACATTTGATAAAGTTTATTATTACTGTAACATGAAACAAATCACTATAGCTGTACTTATCAATCCAGTATTAAATCTGTATTATCTTTGACCATCGCTCATTGGCCAGCTTATCTCTGCACTGTTCTCTGATATAATAAAGTATTGGTGAATGGGAATATTAATCATTTGTGAGTCACTTAATATAAAGGAAACTGTAACGGATTCTATGGACAGTTGGGAATATTTTCACGGAATAAGTCGGAGTAACTCCCCTCTTGCCCAAAAGCGATCCAAGGAGTTAATTCACAGAGCGAAAATCTAGACGAGTCTTCCTTGTTTGTTTTAGGTCATAACAACGAAAAGTTTAATAATGTTTATTACAATGATTCAGGTTTTACTGTAATTCTTCTTTTATATTTTTTAGTATTTTGTAGATTTTTTTTACCCAGTTCATTTCTTGTTTAGATTCATTATTGCAATTATTTTTATTACAGAGTTGAATTAAAAGTTTATATCTAAGTATTTTACAGCTTCACAAATACTTTTATAAAATGTTGATACACACAGTGGACAGTTTTAGTTCTTTCTTGTAATACCTCAGTATTACTCTGTTAAATTCTTACCATTTACACCTGACCATTTATTTATTTATTTTACAAATTGTTTAAAGAGAGAACATCACCAGCAGGATACAGATGATGAAGTAAATAGAAGTTTGTAACCTAACCCTACCCCCCACTGCTACCCCTCCCTCTTGTCCCACATTCTTACTCGTCACTCCTACCCCTTACTCCTACCCCTTACTCCCACCCCTTAATCCCACCCCTTATTCCCACCCCTTATTCCCACCCCTTGCTCCCACCCCTTCCTTCTACCCCTTACTTCTACCCCTTACTCCTACCCCTTACTTCTACCCCTTACTTCTACCCCTTACTCCTACCACTTACTCCTACCACTTACTCATACCCCTTACTCCCACCCCTTGCTTCCACCCCTTGCTTCCACCCTCTTACTCGTACCCCTTGCTCCCAACCCTTACTCCTACCCCTTACTGCCACCCCTTACTGCCACCCCTTACTCCCACCCCTTACTCCTACCCCTTACTCCGACCCCTTAATCCCACCCCTTAATCCCACCCTTACTTCCACGCCTTACTCCCACCCCTTACTCCCACCCCTTACCTCCCACCCCTGTTCCCACCTTACTCTGCACCCCTTACTCCACCCTTACTCCCACCCCTTACTCCCACCCCTTACTCCCACCCCTTACTCCCACCCCTTACTCCCACCCCTTACTCCTACCCCTTACTCCCACCCCTTACTCACACCCCTAACTCCCACCCTTACTCCCACGCCTTACTCCCATGCCTTACTCCCACCCCTTACTCCCACCACTTACTCCCACCCCCTTACTCCCAATTTTACTCCTACTCCTTACTCCCACCTCTTACTCCCACCCCTCATTACTCCCACCTCTACTCCCACCCCTTACTTCCCACCCTTACTCCCACCCTTACTCCCACCTCTGATTCCCACGCCCATCTCCCACGCCTTACCCCACCCCTTACTCCTGCACCCCTTATCCCACCTCACTCCCACGCCCCACTCCCACGCCTTACTCCCACGCCTCCCACCCCCTTACTCCCACCCTTATTCCCACCCATTACTCCCATCCTCACTCCACCCCCTTACTCCCACCCCTTACTCCTACCCCTTACTCCCACCCCTTACTCCCACCCTTACTCCCACGCCTTACTCCCACCCCTTACTCCCACGCCTTACTCCCACCCTTCACTCCTACCCTTCGCTTCTACCCCCACTGTTACCCCACACTACGCTGGTAATTGAAGACATCATACATTTGTTCAATTAGACACCACTTATTATTCAGGACCTAATGGCTATAATATCAGAGTCATTATTCTTAACTCAACTTTATATATATATCAATTGTCAAAAACCTTCACCACAAGAAAGAAAAGAACAGTCGGGTATGGCAGAAAATGTAATAAACGAACATGGAGTAAGACATCAAGCTCGATATTGTAAACAAGATCATCGTCATTGTTTATTTATTGCGAGGAAAAATATTGTTTGCAATATAATTATAAAAACCTTCTGTAATTCATTCTCTTCATTACACTAAAAGGTAATGAAGTATATAAAGAAAATAGTTTATAAATTACTAAAATAAAAATACGTATAAAAAAGTAAAATAACATCTATTGATGGAATAGAAAAGAATTATATCGTAAGTGGGTAAAAGATTTCTTGGGTAGGTTTTAGAATACAATAACTGTTTTCTGTATTACACCGAT
The DNA here is from genome assembly GCF_018991925.1 of Homarus americanus. Classification (NCBI taxonomy): domain Eukaryota; kingdom Metazoa; phylum Arthropoda; class Malacostraca; order Decapoda; family Nephropidae; genus Homarus; species Homarus americanus. The sequence continues at coordinate 2,832 of NW_024740957.1, read as the reverse complement.
GGTTCCAAGTCAGAAATTATCCTTAAGTAATGTGAATCAGTATTTACAGTTTTTCTTAATGGGTGACTTAAGTTACGGTCACACGATCCCTTTGATGAGCAATTAATTTGGAGCAAGAAATTACGAGTAATTTCTTCCAAATGTGGTCACACGAGTGGCTCTTGGTTCAGTTACTACAGCAAGAAAAAAAAGTTAACGCCGCTGTGCGAGTAGAAGGGAGACGGAACATCACAACAACAATGCAGACGACGCAGCAGCTATCCTTGGTATTATTGTTATTATTAAAAAGAAATGAGAGAAAGCCAAGAAAAACTATTGGGGACTCGTAAGTGGCTGGCGAGGAGGAGGAACGAGTGTTTAATATAGACTGGTTCAACTATCGTAGTTACAGTAGGGAGGGTTGTTAGTGTGTGGAGAATGACCGGCTGTATGGGCTTGTGTTTTGTAAACAAACACGCCAAAACACCACCCAAATAATAAACTCAGTGTGTCGTAAAAAACTGTTTGTGTATTTTATACATAATGTTATTGATCTATGTTATATATAGCCAAGGTAAATACTCGATAAATAAGTCATTAAATATGGTATTAACTGGGTTTTGAACCGATAATCTTGCTCGAAATAGTCAAGAAATTGACTATCACGATTGTCAATAAAAATGCTTCAAAAACTTGCTCGAATTTCTCGAAAATTGCTCGAAATAACTTTTCGGCAAGAAATTGCTAAAAAAATACTTAACAGTAATTCGTTAATATCAGCGATGGTACCTCTTATACACGGTCTTTTGCTCTTTTTCATTCTTTTTACCCATACACACACCGTACATGCACAAACCATACACACACATACACACACACACACACACACACACACCATACATACACACACCATACACATACACACACCATACACACATACAATGCACACACACACACCATGCACACTCACACACACACACACCATGCACACTCACACCATGCACACACACACACTAATTGTTTTAATTTAGTTCTTGGAACTCTTAAGTGGCAGCGCTTGATGTAAACACTTCTTGGCATTTTCTGTTTATCTAGTAGCAGGTATACACACAGATGTAATATGAGAAAATAAATTATGAATTCTGTCCAGGGAAGTGTTGTGAATATGACCTTGAGATAACACTTGTGTTAAGTGTGAAATTCCCTGTCTAGTGATATGTCCAACTACTACTCTGGGCCGCGAGACAGTGGTAGTGATTACAGATTGCCCACGAGGGGGCTAGTTTATTGGGCACCCCCTTACATCCTGTGCAAGGTGAAGCGCAGAAGCGTTTACAGTGCCCAACTGGGAAGCCTGCGGAGTTCATGCTTGCCTTTATGACTCATGCATTAAGGGCGTAAAAGGCCTGAAGGGTCATGGGTTTTGTCAGCAAGTTACATAAAGTGACAATGATGAGTGTGTGGGGGGAAAATTCCCGGTACAATTTATCTATTTATGGCAAAGTGTGGCAGGTCCCTATTAATGTGAGCGGTGTTTACTGAATCAGCTGACCCTGGCTCGACCTTTTGAGAGACGCAAGCCAAGTGATCTAAGAGTCGTGAATAACATGGTGAATTACTTGGTGTTATTCATTTGGGTGAATATTTGTATAAATCAAAGGTGCTGTCACACACACACACACACACCACACGTGGCACACCACCAACACACAGTTTCTGAGAAGGAGTTTGAGATTGTATTTAACGAAGTCTTAACTGAGAAAATGTTGTATGGCTTTTGTTATGGGGTAAGTTCTGGCGTGAACATTAAGACTATTTTCATAATTTTTTGTAACTAATATTTTTATCTGCCTGGTACAATTATTTATTAATTTGTATTGTAAGTTATGTCTTGATAGTCGATGTAATGTAACAATTTATTTTTTGTGTTAATGTTCATATAGATTGGTTCAGTGTTGCGGCTCTGATTCGTCAACGATGTTAATAAGCTCTTGAGTACATACTGCTGGTGAAACTATGTTATATTAACAACACGACAGACAAGTACTATAATACCTTAACATTTAACAATAATTCAGCCTTAATTTAATTTTTTCACCAACTTAAGACACATAACCCAGAAGGAAGTAAGACGGGCAACATAACGCGGGATATCGTGGCTTCACTAAGTGCAAATTATGGAACTTGAGGTAACACATTATGGGAAAATGCGAGTCCTGCTAAGTGGTTCTCCTCAACATGGACGCAAACATCAGATGGACAAAGAAACAGAAGAACCCCGGATATACATTCATTTATTCTACAAAAAAGTTACGTAAACGAGCGTTAAATACGTTTAAGTAATCACAGTTTACGAAGCTGAAGTCGAGATATTAGAAGATGAAGAAGCTTTAGCATATCAGTATACCCCACGACCGGCGCCAGGATGTTAAGTGTGCCATCAGGGTATATTAGCGCTGAGAGACGGGTGCTATCGTGGTATATTAGCATACCTTCACCCTGAATGGTATATCAAAAAGTACAGGATTTACTTCACAGATATTTAGTTATATCTATCGGTATAATATATAAATTATATCAATATATCTGTGTATACCAAATATGGCATCAGAGTATATCACCGTTTGCCATCATATTCTCTAAATAACCTCAAAGTATACCCCCGAATGTTTAATATCATACACTATAAATGACACTGTAGTATGTTAGCATATAATCAGGGTATAACATAAATAATATCAGCATTGTTTAGAATATCATATATATTAAGCGTGAGGAATGGATGTATATGATTCAATATATCACAGTTACATAAAGCGGTATGTCAGCTCATCAGCATATCACTAGAATGAC
>NW_024740956.1:0-8488 GCF_018991925.1 Homarus americanus | reverse complement strand
GGTAGAACGAGGAAGACTGAGAAATAATGTCTGACGGGCGGTTATCCCACCCCTTAACACATTCCTATTACACTTATATATCCGACAAAGCTTTAAACTGTAATAACTTCTATTTATCAACGTTAATTATAGGGCACTGACCTGAGGTGGCGGTAGAAGAAGAAGAAGAAAAATGCTAGTGACAGGGGGCAAGGAGGTTCAGAGGAAGAATAAAGGGAGGATGGAAGTGAATTTTAGAAGGAGAGAACAGGTGCAGTGGCTAAACACCGCTTGCGTGAGGGGGTAGGCAAAATGCCCTGAGGGTGCAACAATCACAATCAGGACGAGGCAGAGGGAGGGCGGGAGCAGGTCTGGGCAAGCAAAGGGCCAACGCGGGTGCTCTGGTTGTCGTCTAGCTTAGGCAGTGTTGGCAAAGCGGAGGAAGAACCGCCCCGCCACGGCGGCGGTACAAGCCGAGAAGCGCAGGTGGACGGACGCACAGGCCACACACGAGCAAATTAACAGAGAAGGTGAAAACATGGAAATTTTGCTAGTCGTAGGGTTGTTTGGAGAAAGAAGAAGGTAAAGTCTTTGAGCTATGTCAAAGAGGAACAGAGCGAGTTGGAGGAAGGGTTTTGAATCTTTGAGCTTGAAATGTCAAAGTATTCATAGTAAGGAAGGATGAGCGTATCGTAGGAGAGTTTTTAATAATAGCAGCAGACAGATTTGAGCTTTTTTGTCCAATTATGAACGGAGACGAGAATTAAATATAGGCTGAATGATTTCAGTCTTGAGTTAGGTCGATTTTATTGAGAATTGGATGTCACAGACGTTGGGTATGTTTTGATTTGTTTCTGAGAGTTGTGGGTCTTTCAGCTATGTCAGAGAGAAATGGAGAGAGTTGGAGGAAGAGTTTTGAATCTTTGAGCTTGAAATGTCAAAGTATTCGTAGTAAGGAAGGATGAGTGTATCGTAGGAGTTATTTAGTAATAGCAGGGGACAGATTTGAGCTTTGTCAAATTGTGAACGGAGATGAGAGTGAGATATAGGTTGTTTGGTTTCAGTCTTGAGTTAGGTCGATAATGTTGACAGTGGCTGGTATAGAGGTTGGGTATGTTTGATTTGGTTTTGGAGAGTTGTGGTGTTATGAGAGGCTTTGTCTGGCGGGGGTGGGGGAGTTTGTGTTTGGGGATTGGCGGGGGTGGAGGTTGTATGTTGAGTTGAGGTGAATTACTTTTTTGCTTCGGGGGGGTTGTTGTGTGAGTGTGTATGCGTTTGCGTGGAAATGTAGTAAGGGGAGAGGGGGAGGGTTAGGATAATTGATATAAGGTCAGGTATGGTTCGGTTGTCGGGAGGAGGGGGGAGGAGAGGAGAGGAGAGGGGAGGCGAGGAGAGGAGAGGGGCTTTGGAGGTTGTTAAGACTTTAGAGTAGTATGAAGACTTTAGGTAAAGTGATAAGGATTTGTGTTGCTAATGAATAGTTGTATTGAGTCACAGGTTTTTTTTTTTTTTTTTTTTTTTTTTTTTTTAGGAGGACGAAGGGCTTATATGGAAGGTCGGCATATTAAGTTTTTCTTTGGGGATGAGAAAAGATTAGCGATTGATAGTGAGTTAGCTTTTTTTTTTTTTTTTTTTTTTTTTAGAGGATTGTGAGTAAGATTGTGGGTTAAGTTTTTCTTTGGGAGGATTTCAAAGGTGTTGATTAGTGATTGGATGGAGAGTTAGCATTTTTTTTTTTTTTTTTTTTTTTTTTAAGAGGGATTGTGAGTAAGGTTGGGTGGGTTAAGTTTTTCTTTTGGGAGGATTACAGGTTTTGTTGGTGGTTGGCAGAGTTGGGTTAATTATTGCATTCTTTCTTTCCTTTGGCTAGTAAAGGACTTCTGCAATTGCGTGGTAGGCTTTTGCAGGTATTGTGAGTTGGGTTAATTATTGCATTCATTCTTTCCTTTGGCTAGTAAAGGACTTCTGCAATTGCGTGGTAGGCTCTTGCAGGTATTGTGAGTTCTGGTCCCATTATTGAGGGAGAGGGTTTGTGTACAGGAACAATGCACCCCTCCCCGACCTTATTGGCTAAGGGAGGTGCCCATAAAACAGTGTTGGTAACATTCTAGAGGGAGAGGGCTTGCTGCAGGTACTGCGCAACACTCCTCGACCTTATTGGCTAAGGGGAACATACATGTCATCCGAGTTAGTATGGGATGGGTAAGTTAGGTATTTGTTTTGGGAGGAGTGATAGGGTGTGGTTAGTTAATGGTAGAATGGTTATTTTTTATTTTGTGTGGGATTGCTAGTAATGGCTGGGTGTGTTAGGTTTTTATTTTGGGAGGAGTGATAGGGTGTGGTTAGTTAATGGTAGAATGGTTATTTTTTATTTTGTGTGGGATTGCTAGTAACGGCTGGGCATGTTAGGTTTTTATTTTGGGAGGAGTGATAGGTCTTTTTTTTTTTGTAAAAGAAAAGAAAGATTGAGTGGTTATTTTTTTTTTTTTTTTTTTTTTGCTCTGGAGGGTCTTGAGTTTGAGTTGGTGGCGTGGGGTTTGGAGTGAGGGGGGAGGAGGGAATCGTTGGGTGAGGGTTAAGGAGAGGTTAGGTTTAATTTGGGGGGGAATTTTTTTTTTTTTGGGTGTGGTTATAGGGAAGTTATTAATACAAGGGAGGTGGGAGGGGAGTGTTTGGTCTGTTTAGTATGGAGGGATTTCTGTCTCTGAATCTGCGTGGGAGTATGATGTTGTCGAAATAATCCTGCCATTGAGGGTAAGTAGTGAGGAGTGATTCTATTTGTTTGTCACCTAGTTGTCTCCAGTAGATGTTAAGTGGGGGGACGGAGCTGAGTTCATGTAGATGACTATTTCTGGTGAAGGATGACCAGTGTGTGTTATGGATGAATCTTAGTGCTTTGTTTTGTATGACTTGAAGTTTCTTGGCGCTTGATGGTGGTGCTAGCTGGAGTGTGTTAGGTGCATAAGTCAATAGTGGGCGTATGAGGGCTTTGAATAGGTGTGTTTTGGTTTTGATTGATGCGGTTCTGAATCTGTATATATTCCCGAGTGTTTTGTTTGCGATCAAAGCCTTTATATTGGTGTGTAGTGTCTGTTAGGTTCTTTATAATAAGTTCTATATACAGGAGAGAACACAATCACCTGTATAGTTTTGTAGGTTCGGTTTACTGGATAAGAGTATGTACACAAGGGAGAGTAGTGCTCTCCTCAGCTAGGCTCCTTGTCAACTGCTATAGACGACGTATGGCAAGTGAGACATTAGCAGCTTCCATACGTCGCCATGCACATTAATTAAGCATGTGGGATATGGTAATAACATTGCCACCCGCTGCTAGCTAGGCTGAATAAATAATACATAAATGAGCACATACATAATATAATTGCTACGAGTTGGGGATTTAGAATATATACGTCTACTCCAGATCCCAACAGGTAACAACAATAATAAAAAACAAAGACAATCGGACTATAAAGGGTAGACAAAGGATGAGTTTCGCTTGTATATAATAGAGTACCATAAATCCCTTAACAAAATATTCAGCTTATAAATTACCCTTAACTCAAACTTAACCTAAACATTAACAGTATATACATATTAATAAACATGTTCCTGGCCAAAGTGGACGGGGAGCATACAAGAGCAATAGTACTTAAGAGTGAGCTGAGACATGACGAGGCTTGAGTATTAGAAGACGGTAGGTAGCTCACTGCATCGTAGTTTAGGAGGATAGATGATCCTGTGGTCACTTCCCAGAGCCAAGTGCCTCTCCTCGAATTGGAGCTGACAAAGAAGACTGAGGAGGTGACGCAACAACCAGGATAGGGAGAAGGGAAACCTCGGAGTGGTAACTAAGACGAGTCATACTCGTGTCTCGACAATAGATGGCGTGGTTCGTAGTGCGGGGTGGAGGGGTTCGTAACACCCCCCCTCCAAAGACCTCCGTAGCGCTGGCGCGAAGGAGGTGATCAACTGGTGCGTCTGGAGAGTAGCTGCTGCATTTCCACTGGAGCTCGGGATAAGGAGTCTGCAATCAGGTTATCGACCCCCTTTATGTGCCGGACTTGTAGATTATAGGGCTGGGTGAGGAGAGCCCAGTGGAGGATTCGCTGGTTGGAGGTCTTGTTGGTTTGGATGAACGTGAGTGGGTTATGGTCGGTGAAGACTAGGGTTGTTTGTGGGCAAGACTGGAGGTAACATTCAAACTTCTTTATTGCCAACACCAGAGCCAGGGACTCCTTCTCTATGGTCGAGTAGTTGGTCTGATGTTTTTTCAACTTGGCGGAGTAATATGCCACAGGGTGAAGGACATCAGTGGTTGGGTCGGGTTGTAGGAGCACAGCCCCAACTCCGACACCACTAGCGTCGATTTGCAGATGGAAGGGCAAGGTGTAGTCAGGGGGGTGGACTACAGGCTTGGAGGCAAGGAAGGCTTTGAGGCAGTGGAAAGACTGGTCGCACCTCTGGTTCCAGATGTAAGGAACCGCAGAACTGGTAAGGTCTGTGAGGGGTCCGGCCACGCTGGAGAAGTTACTGCAGAACCGACGGTAGTAGCCGCACATCCCCAGGAAGCGCATGAGTTCCTTCCTCGTCCTTGGAGTGGGAAAGGACAAGATGGCTCTAACGTTTGCGTCCTTGGGTCTCACCATACCATGCCCAACGATGTGTCCCAGGTAAGTCACTGAGGCCCGGCCAAAAGCAGATTTAGCCAGGTTTATGGTGAATCCAGTCTCTTGCAGTCGTGCCAACAGTATCTCCAAACGCACCAGATGTTCGTCCCAGCTGTCCGACACCACCACCAGGTCATCCAGAAAGAACGGTCCCACCTATGTCCTGAATTAGGAAGTTGATGGCCCTCTGAATGCGGCCGAGCATTAGAAAAGCCAAACGCCATAACCAAATATTGAAAAAGACCAAATGGAGTATAAATGCCGATTATTTTGGCCCTGTATCCGTGAGTCCCACTTGATAACATCCTTCAATAAGTCCACCGTACTGATAAATTTCCAAGTGGGCTGTTTGCGTTGCTTATTGTATCTTCAATCAAAGGTAAAGGTGGTGGTACCCCAGAGAAAGACCTGGTTCACTTTACGATAATCGGTACAGAAACGAAAAGTGCCATCGGGTTTGGGAATGAGAAGGCAAGGTGAAGCCCAGGGGGAGGTACTAGGCTCAGCTAAGTTATGTTTTAACAAAAAATCTACCTCCTTTTTCATAATCTCTTTTTTTTTTTGTGGATTTAGTCGATAGGCTGATTGCCTAATGGGTTGTACATCATCCGAGATTAGCTTAATATCATGTTTAAGTATATTGCAAAACCCTGGGAGGTCTGATGTGACTTTAGGAAATGTTGATAATAACTTAGTGAGACCTTTTGCTTGAGATGGATTCAGAACAGAAAAATACTCATCCAAGTTGTTGAGTATGTGACTGTTAGTAGGGTTTTCTTTAGGTAGAGGGAAGTCTAAATTCTCCAATAGGTCCATGTCATCTGTCTCTGTCTCCGGCTCCGGCCCCGACAAAACCGAATGCAATACAGGTTGACTTATAGCCTCTGGGATGTCTTCCTCTGACTGCCTGGAATGGTAAAGTTTCATGAGATTAATGTGAACAAGTTGTGAATCTTTTCTGCGATCAGGAGTATGGACTATATAGTTGAGAGGAGATAGTTTATTAGCAACTATATAGGGACCAGTAAACTTGCTTTTAAGGGGAGAGCCTGGAATGGGTAGAAAGAGTAACACTTTGTCACCTGGAGAAAATGATCTTTTAACTAATTTAGGTTGGGACTTCACCATTTTTTCTTGGACTTTTTTTAAGTTTGACTGAGCAATGGTTCGGACTTCAGTTAATTTGTCCCTTAAAGTGTCAATGTATTGGGAAACTGTTGCGGGCTTAATAGATGGAGTGTCAACCCACAGCTCCTTTACTATTTTAAGGGGTCCCCTAATTTGTCTCCCATATAGTAACTCGAACGGGGAGAAACCCAATGACTCCTGGGGACATTCCCTGATGGCAAAGAGTAACAAGTCTATGCTTTCATCCCATTCCTTTTGGTGTTCTATACAGTATTTTTTGAGCATTGATTTGAAAGTTTGATGGAACCGTTCCAAGCAACCTTGGGATTGTGGGTGGTAAGCCGAAGATGTACAATGGTCCACACTGTGGTCTTTCATCACCCGTTTGAAAAGATTGCTCGTAAAATTGGTGCCCTGATCGGATTGGATCTCTTTAGGAATGCCCACTGAAGTGAAAAGGTGGAAAAGATGTTTGATTACGTTTTTTGAAGTGATGCTTTTAAGGGGAAAAGCCTCAGGATAACGTGTACTGGTATCCATAACTGTGAGCAGGAATTGATTTCCCTTCTTAGTCTTTGGTAATGGGCCCAATAACCACAACAATTTTTTCAAATGGTGTAGAAAATACTGGATGGGCTTAATGGGAGCTAAGGTTGGTTTACTTTCATTTGGTTTTCCTACCATTTGATTAAATATAGACAAGATTTAGGTACTTTTGACACATCCTTCCTAAGTCCAGGCCAATAATAGTGTTGGAGGAGCTTTTTTATATGTTTCGCATTCTCAAATGTCCTGAAATACCATCATGGGCAGCAAGTAATTAATGCTATTCGACTGAGGTGGGAATTACCACTTGATGTATTACTTGGTGACCACGTCTAGATGGGCAGTTTCAGGGGGCCTATAGTCTTCATCAAAACCCCTTCATGATAATAAAAACACGGAAGGGTGTTAAAATCTTTACCCTCAACTGCTGCATGATGAAGTTTAGTCAAAGATGGATCAGATTGTTGGGCTTTAACGAGCTCCTCCTTACTAATGGTCCTATTGTACAGATCTTCTGTGGGTAGGAAGATATTAGAGGTGGTTTTAGATGAAGAGGGCCCATTTCGCACACTCTGTGACCGGGTGACAGCACAAGATGGGAAAAGATGAGGAATAGTTTCTTTAAGGTCAGTGATGGAGTTGACAGGTAAGGGAGAGTCGACTGTCTTTATGTTAGGAACCACTAGATCTCCTACCAAGTCATTACCCAATAATAAATGAATGCTGCACACAGGCATTGGGTCTTTCCTAATGGCTATTTGCACTTCCCCAGTAATCAAGGGACATTGGAGGTGCACTGTAGCTAAAGGATAGGAAGAATGGGATGAGAGATCCGAAATTAGAACACTCATTAGTAAATGCGGTAGATATATCATGAATGACGTTAAACAGGAGGATAGATTGTGCTGCGCCCGTATCACGTAGTATACGAATAGGGAAAGAACGAGACCCCTCCATGATTGAAATTTTTCCCTCATAGGTGAATGAAGAGAAGAGATCCTGATGGGGCCTTTCCACATTGGTGTTTGCTATTGGTTTGGATTTGGGATCCAGGGAACTACATTTAGCAATTCGACACTTTGGGTGTTTACAATTCTGGATCGTGTGGCCTGGGTTTTTACAGTAAGAACAAGTAAGCTTGGTTGCATCGGGGGGAGTAGGTGTGGGACCTTTCGACCTACCACTCACGTTCCCAAGGTTATCATCAGAGGAGGACCTAACATGTCGGGAAGTACCACGTTCTCTACTGCCCAGTGACTCCACCAACAAAGCGTACGCATCAGCCAACTCAGCAGCACGCCCTAAATTAACCTCTCCACGCTCCTCCACATGCTTCAAGATGTGAAATGGTATCTTGCTCTTCCACCCCTCCAGGACTACCAAATTTAACAAATCCTGAAATGTGGAGGCCCTGTAGCCTCTAACCACTTCTTAAAAACTCAAGCTTTTTACAAACTCAACAAAGGTGTGGGAAAATTTTGGTTTGGTTAGTTTACGAAACTTCTGCCGGTATCCATCTGGCGATAGCATAAGAGGTGAGGATATTCTTTTACGTTATCATAGTCATCAGTCTGGTCTAAACAGTTATAAACTCTACGAGCCTTACCATATAATTTAGGAACTAACACTGACACCCACTGGTCCTTTGGCCACTCATTCTTCCCGGCTATTTTCTCAAAAGTCCTAAATGACCCGTCCATATCGGATTCATCAAACCCGGGAACAAGGGAAGAAGCGGTAGCAGGGTTAAAAGCAGCTAGTTTCTCTCTTAATGCCACTTCTTTTGATCTAAACTCCGATGTTAAGGTGACTTCTACCTCTCTTACCTGTAGTTCTTTCAGTCTAACCTCCTGCTCCAACTTGGCCCGTTCCATCACTTCCTCATGCTCCAACTTTTGCTCCAACTTGGCCTGTTCCAACTTGGCCTGTTCCAACTTTTCTTCATGCTGCAACTTGGCCTGTTCCGACCTTTCTTCAGGCTCCAACTTGGCCTGCTGCTCCAACTTGGCCTGCTCCAACTTGGCCTCCTTCTCCAACTTGGCCTGTTCCAACTCTAGTTCTTTCATTTTGATTTGGAACTCGAACCTTGCTCGTTCTAGTTCTAAGGCGTCTATTCGTTGTGTTTCTTCTTGAGGGCTAGCCAGTCCTGAAGCAACTTCTGAGTGAGG
>NW_024740955.1:0-9414 GCF_018991925.1 Homarus americanus | reverse complement strand
AGTGTCTGAGGCACCAGAGTGTCGGGGAGTAGTACCTGGGAGCGCCAGAGGCACCATGTCGGGAGGCACCTGGGAGTGTAAGAAGTGCACCTGGAGTGTCGGAGATGTACCTGGGAGCTGGGAGGTGTACCTGGGAGTGTACCTGAGCACAGAGGCCCAGAGGCCAGAGGTACCTGGGAATGTCAGAGGTGTACCTCGGGAGGCCAGAGGTGCCTGGGAGTGTGGAGAAGTGTACCTGGGAGTGTCAGAGGTGTACCTGGGAGGTCGGAGTAAAAATCTCATGAGTGTGAGAAGTGCACCTGAGAGTGTCTGGGTGCACCTGGGGAGTGTTCAGGTGCACTTGGGAGTGTCTGAGGTGCACCTGGGAGTGCTCAGAGGTGCACCTGGGAGGTCAGAGGTGTACCTGGGAAAAGTCGGAGGTGTACCTTTGGTAGTGTAAGAAGTGCACCTTGAGGGGTCGGATGTCTGAGTGAGGGGGCACCTGGAGCCGGGCACCTGGGAGTGCCGGGAGGTGTACCTGCGAGTGTGAGAAAGAAGTGCACCTGAGAGTGTCTACAGGTACCTGGGAGTGTCTGGGGTGTACTTTGGGAGCAAGTTCAGAGGCACCTGGGAGTGTCAGAGGTGCACCTGGGAGTGTCAGAGGTGCACCTGGGTGTGTCGGAGGTGCACCTGGGAGCAGGGGTTAGGCGGTACCTTGGAGTGTCGGTGGAGATGTACCCGGAGGTTGGAGGTGCACCTGGGAGGTGCCAAAGGTGCACCTGGGGAGTGTCAGAGGTGGGCACCTGGGAGTGTCAGAGGTGTACCTGGGAGTGTCAGAGGTACTGGGAGGCCAGAGGTGTGCCTGGGAGTGTGAGAAGTGTATCTGGGGAGCAAGTTCAGGTGTACCTGGGAGTGTTGGGAGAGGTACCTGAGAGTGTCGGAGGTACCTGGGAGGTTGGAGGTGTACCTGGGAGGTCAGAGGTGTACCTGAGAGCAAATGGGAGGTGTACCTGGGAGCACAGAGGTGTACCTGGGAGGCCGTGGAGGCGTACCTGGGAGTAAGTCGGAGGTGTACCTGGGAGTATCAGGAGGTACCTGGGAGCAAGTCAGAGGTGGCCTGGGAGCAAATGGAGGTACCTGCGAGTGTGAGAAGTGTACCTAGAGCGTCTGGGGTGTACCTGGGGAGTGTCTGGGTGGGAGTGTCTGAGGTGCACCTGGGAGGTCAGAGGTGCACCTGGGAGTGTCAGGAGGTGCAATCTGAAAGCCGAGGTGTACCTGGTAGTAACAGGGTGGCACCTTGGAGCAATGGAGATGTAACTGGGAGTGTTGGAGGTGTACCTGGGGAGTGTCAAAGGTGTACCTGGGAGTGTCAGAGGGGACTGGAGGCACTGGGAGTGTCTGGGGTGTAACTGGGAGAGTCAGAGGTACCTGAGAGGAGGTGCCTGGGAGTGTCAAGGAGGTGTACCTGGGAGTGTTAGAGGTGGCACCTGGAGGTTGGGAGGTGTGCACCCGGGAGGCCAGAGGCACTGGGAGTGTCGGAGGTGCCTGGGAGCAAGTCGGGAGGTGTACCTGGGAGCAAGTCAGAGGTGTACCTGAGAGTGTCGGGAGGTACCTGGGAGGCCGAGGAAAATGGAGGTCGGAGGTACTGAGTGGAAGCTGGAGGTGTACCTGGGAGTGTCAGAGGTACCTGGGAGCAACAGAGTAAATGGGAGGTCGGAGGTTGGCCGTGTCAGCGGTGTACCTGGGAGTGTCAGAGGTGTACCTGGGAGTGTCTGAAGTGTACCTGGGAGTGTCTGAGGTGTACCTGGGAGTGTCTGGGGTGTACCTGGGAGTGTCAAAGGTGTACCTGGGGTGTCAGGGGTGTACCTGGGAGTGTCAGAGGTGTACCTGGGAGTGTCTGAGGTGTACCTGGGAGAGTCAGAGAAGTGCCAGGAGTGTCACATTAGGACCAGGGGTGTGAGAGGTGTGCTGGGGTGTGAGAGGTGTACCTAGGAGTGTCTGAGGTGTACCTGGGGTGTCAGGGTGTACCTGGGAGTGTCAAGGTGTACCTGGGAGGTCAGAGAGTACCAGGGGTGTCACAGGAGGACCAGGGGAGTGGGGTGTACCTGGGAGTGTGAGGAGGTGTACCTAGGAGTGTCTGAGGTGTCCTGGGGTGTCAGAGGTGTACCTGGGGTGTCAAGGTGTACCTGGGAGTGTCAGAGGTGTACCAGGGAGTGTCTGAGGTGTATCTGGGAGTGTCAGAGGTGTACTAGGGAGTGTCAGAGGTCTACCTGGGAGTATGAGAGGTGTACATGGAAGTATCGGAGGTGTACCTGGGAATATCGGAGGTGCACCTGGGAATATCGGAGGTATACCAGGGAGTGTCAGAGGTGTACCTAGGAGTCTCAGAGGTGAACCAAAGAGTGTCAGAGGAGTACCTGGGAGTATCGGAGGTGTACCTGGGAGTGTCAGAGAGGTACCAGGGAGTGTCACAGGAGGACCTGGGAGTGTGAGAGGTGTACCTGGGAGTGTAAGAGGTGTACCTAGGAGTGTCTGAGGTGGACCTGGGAGTGTCAGAGGTGTACCTGGGAGTGTCAGAGGGGTACCTGGGAGTATCAGAGGTGTACCTGGGAGTGTACCTAACCTTACCTAACCTAACCTAACCTAACCTCTAACACTGAAAATCAGTGTTTTGAAAAGAAATTAAGCGTTTTTCGTGAAAAGAAGACAAAAATAAGTAAAATACATTGGTTTTTATCTAAAACTGAGTGTTTTTCGTGAAAATAAGTAAATCTAACTAAAATTCACCTAACATAACCTAACCTAACCTAGCCTAACCTAACCTAACCGAACCTAACCTAACCTAACCCAACCAAGCCTAACCTAACCTAACCTAACCTAACCTAACCTAACCTAACCCAACCTAACCTAACCTAACCTAACCTAACCTAACCTAACCTAACCCAACCTAACCTAACCTAACCTAACCTAACCCAACCTAACCTAGGTTAGGTTAGGTTAGGTTAAGTGAATTTTAGTTAGTTTTACTTCTTTTCACGAAAAACACTCAGTTTTAGATGAAAACCAATGTATTTGACTTATTTTCATCTTCTTTTCACGGAAAACGCTTAATTTCTTTTCAAAACACTGATTTTCAGTGTTAGAGGTTAGGTTAGGTTAGGTTAGGTTAGGTTAGGTTAGGTTAGGTTAGGTTAGGTTAGGTTAGCTTAGGTTAGGTTAGATTAGGTTAGGTTAGGTTAGCTTAGGTTAGGTTAGATTAGGTTAGGTTAGGTTAGGTTAGGTTAGGTTTGGTAAATTTTAGTTAGTTTTACTTCTTTTCACGAAAAACACTCAGTTTTAGATAAAAACCAATGTATTTTACTTATTTTTATCTTCTTTTCACGGAAAACTCTTAATTTATTTTCAAAACACTGATTTTCAGTGTTAGAGGTTTGGTTAGGTTAGGTTAGGTTAGGTTAGGTTAGGTTAGGTTAGGTTAGGTTAGGTTAGGTTAGGTTAGGTTAGGTTAGGTTTGGTTGGGTTGGGTTGTGTTGGGTTGGGTTGGGTTGGGTTGGGTTAGGTTGGGTTAGGTTAGGTTAGGTTGCGTTAGGTTAGGTTAGGTTAGGGTAGGTTAGGTTAGGTTAGATTAGGTGAATTTCAGTTAGTTTACGTCTTTTCAGGGAAACACTAAATTTTAGATGAAAAGTAGTGTATTTTACTTAGTTTTACCTTCTTTTCACGGAGAACGCTTAAATTCTTTTCAAAACACTGATTTTCAGTGTTAGAGGTTGAGTTAGGTTAGGATAGGTACACTCCTAGGTACACCTCTGATACTCCCAGGTACACCTGCACTCCCAGGTACACCTCTTTCACTCCTGGTTTCTCCTGACACTCCAGGTGCACCTCAGACACTCCCAGGTACACCTCAGACACTCCCAGGTACACCTCTGACACTCAGGTACACCTCAGACACTCTAGGTACCTCTCACACTCCCAGGTACCATCTCTCCTGGTCCTCCTGTGACACTCTGTACCTCCACACTCCCAGGTACCTCAGACACTCCCAGGTACACCTCAGACACTCCCAGGTACACTCAGACTCCCAGGCACACCTCTGACACTCCCAGGTACACCATGACACTGCCAGGTATCCTCTGACACTCCATTCCACCTCCGACACTCCCAGGTCTCATCCCAGGTACTCCAGAGCCTCCTGGTACTGACACTCCCAGGTACATCTCTGACACTCCCAAGGTATCCTGACACTGCCAGGTACACGACACTCAGGTACACCTGTCACTCCCAGATATGCTCCCAGGTACTTCTCACACTCCCAGGTACACCTCCGCCACTCCCAGGTACCTCTGACACTCCCAGGTACCTCTGACACTCCTGATACCTCCGACACTCCCAGGTACACCTCTGACACTCCCAGGTACATCTCTGACACTCTCATTTACTCCACTAACATTCTGGTACACCTCTGACACTCCTAGGTATTCCTTTGTCACTCTGATACACCTCTAACACTCCCAGTTACTCCGCTGACACTGCAAGGTACACCTCTGACACTTCCAGGTACACCTCTGACACTCCCAGGTACACCGCTGACCTCCCAGGTACACCTCTGATACTCCCAGGTACACTCCGATACTCCCAGGTACACCTCTGACACTCCCAGGTACACCTCTGACACTCCTAGGTACTCCTCTGTCACTCCTGATACACCTCTAACACTCCCAGGTACTCCGCTGACACTCCCAGGAACACCTCTGACACTTCCAGGTACACCTTTGACACTCCCAGGTACACCTTTGACACTCCCAGGTACTCCACTGACATTCCCTGGTACACCTCTGACACTCCCAGGTACACCGCTGACCTGCCAGGTACACCTCCAACTCCCAGGTACACCTCCGACACTCGGGTACACTTCTCACACTCCCAGGTACCTCCGAACCTCCCAGGTACCTCTGATACTCCCAGGTACACCTCTGACACTCCAAGGTACACCTCTGACACTCCCAGGTAAACCTCTGACACTCCCAAGAACTCCACTGACATTCTGGTAAACCTCTGACACTCCTAAGAACTCCACTGACATTCCTGGTACACCTCTGACACTCCCAGGTACATCTCTGACACTCAGGTCACACCTCTGACACTCCAGGTACTCCACTGACATTCCTGGTACACCTCTGCACTCCCAGGTACACCGCTGACACTGCAAGTTCCTCCAACTCCCAGGTACACCTCCGACACTCCCGGGTACACTTCTCACACTCCCAGGTACACCTCCGACACTCCCAGGTACATCTCTGAATGTCCCAGGTACCTCTGACACTCCCAGTACACCTCCGATACTCCCAGGTACACCTCCGATACTCTAGGTAACCTCTGACACTCCCAGGTACTCCTCTCACACTCTTTGGTTCACCTCTGAGACTCCCAGGTACACCTCTGACCTCCTGGTACACCTCCGATATACCCAGGTGCACCTCGGATATTCCCAGGTACACCTCCGATACTTCCATGCTGCCCTTTGAGACTCCCAGGTAATTCACTGACACTCCCTGGTATACCTGTGACATTCCCAGGCACTCCTGTGACACTCCCAGGTACCCTCTCATACTCCCAGGTAGACCTCTGACACTCCCTAGTACACCTCTGACACTCCCAGATACACCTCAGACACTCCTGGTACACCTCTGACACTCCCAGGTACATCTCTGACACTCCCAGGTACACCTCTGACACTTCCAGGTACATATCTGACACTCCAGAGGTACACCTCTGACTGCCAGGTACACCTGCAAATCCCAGGTACTCCTGTTACATTCCCAGGTACACCTCCGACACTCCTGGTACACCTCTGACCTCCCAGGTACACCTCCGACACTCCAGGTACACTTCTTACACTCCCAGGTACACCTTCGATACTCCCAGGTACACCTTTGACACTCCCAGGAACACCTCCGACCATCTCAGGTACACCTCTGCCTCCCAGGTACACGAGACACTCCCAGGTACACATCTCACACTCCCAGGTACACCTCCGACACTCCCAACTACACCTCTGAGACTCCCATGTACACCTTTGACACTCCCAGGTACACCTCTGACCTCCTGGTTCACCTCTGAGACTCCCTGGTTCACCTCTGAGACTCCCAGGTACCTCTGACACTCCTGGTACACCTCCGATATTCCCAGGTACCGTATTCCCAGGTACACCTCCGATACTCCCAGGTACCTTTGAGACTCCCAGGTACTTCACTGACCTCCTGGTATACCTCTGACATTCCCAGGTCACCTCTACACTCCCAGGTACCTCCGACACTCCCAGGTACCTCCGACACTCCCAGGTACCTTCTTACTCCCAGGTACACCTCCGACACTCTGGGTACACTGACTCCCAGGTACACCTCCGACACTCCCAGTGTACCTGGGAGTGTCGGAGGTGTCACCTGGCAATCAGAGGTGTACCTGGCAGTGTGAAGTGTATCTGTGTCAGGCTGTACTGAGAATGTGCCTGGGAGTGTGGAAGGTGTACGCCAGTGTCAGGGTGTGCCGAGAATGTCAGTGGGTACTTGGGAGTGTCGAAGGTGACCTGGGATCGTCAGAAGGTGTGCCGCAAGTGTCGGAGGTGTACTAAGAGGACTGAGAATGTCAGGTTGTACCTGGGAGTGTTGGAGAGCGGACCTGGGAGTATCGAAGGTGTGACCTGGGCGTGTCAGAGGTTATGCCTGGGAGTGAGAGGTGTGCCTGGGAGTGTCGGGAGTCCTGGAGTGTCAGGTGTGCCTGATAGTGTCAGCGGTGTGCGAGTGTCAAAGGTATCATGAGTCTCTGGTGTGCCTGGGAGTGTCAGAAGGGCCTGTGGTCTCGGAGAGCCTGGGAGTGTAGGGTGTCGGAGGCTGGAGGATGCCTGGAGTGTCAGGAAGGTAACTGCCAGAGAATGCTTGGTTGGAGTGTCAAGGTGTGCCTGGGGTGTCAGAGGAGCAACTGAGGTGTCGAGAGGTATGCCTGAGGAGAAGTGTACTGCAAGATGGAGCTGAGATGTACCTGGGAGTGTCTGGGAAGTGTACCTGAAGGTGTCTGAGGTGTACCTGGAAGTGTCAAGGTGTGCCTGGGGTTTCAGAGGTGTGCCTGGGGTGTCGGGGGTGTACCAGGGGAGTGTCAGTGAACCCACACTGGGAGGGTGGCAGAAGGTGGCCGCCTGGGAGTGTCGGAGGTGTGCATGGAGTATCAGAGGTGTGCCTGGCAGTGTCAGCGGTGTGCCTGGGGTGTCAGAGTGGGAAGTGTCTGGTGTACCTGGGAGTGTCAGAGGTGTGCCTGGGAGTGTCGGAGAAGATGCTGGGAGTGAAGTGCGCAGGTGGTGTGCCTGGGAGTGTCTGAAAGAATATACCTGAGAAGTGTCTGAGGTGTACTGCAAAGGTAATCAAACATGTACACTGGGGTGTCAGAAAGGCTGTACCTGAAAGGTATCAGAGGTATTGCCTCGGGAGGATATCGGAGGTGTGCCTGGGGTGTCGAAATATGTACCTGGGAGTGTCGGAGGTGTACCTGGGAGTGTAACAGAGATACCTGGGATTTTCAGAGGTGTACCTGGCAGTGTCAGAGAGATGTACCTGGGAGTGTCAGAGATGTACTTATAAAGTGTCAGGGGTGTTCCTGAAAGTGTGAGAAGTGTGCAGGGGTGTCGGAGGTGTACCTGGGAGTCGAGTGTACCTGGCAGTGTCAGCGTTGTACCTGGGAGGCTCAATCAGAAGGGTGTGCCAGGAATGTCAGTGGAGTACCTGGGGTGTCCAAAGGTGTACCTGGGAGTGTCAGAGGTGTACCTGGGATTATCTGAGATGTACCTCGGTATATCGGAGGTGTACCTGGGAGTGTCAGAAATATACCTGTGAGTGTCGGAGGTGTACCTGGGAGTGTAACAGGAGTACCTGGGATTTTCAGAGGTGTACCTGGCAGTGTCAGAGATGTACCTGGGAGTGTCAGAGATGTACCTGGGAGTGTCAGAGGTGTACCTGGGAGTGTCTGAGGTGTACCTGGCAGTGTCGGAGGTGTACCTGGGAGTGTCAGAGGTGTACCTGGCGGCGTGTGAAGTGTGCCAGGAGTGTCGTAGGTGTACCTGGGAGTCGGAGGTGTACCTGGCAGTGTCGGCGGTGTACCTGGGAGTGTCAGAGGTGTGCCAGGAATGTCAGTGGAGTACCTGGGGTGTCAAGGTGTACCTGGAAGTGTCAGGGGTGTACCTGGCAGTGTCAGCGGAGTGGGAGTGTTAAGAGGTGTATCAGGGAGTGACAGGAGGAGTACCTAGGAGTGTCAGAGGGTGTACCTGGGAGTGTCAGAGGTGTACCTGGGGTATCGGAGGAATTGTACCTGGGAGTATCAGAGGTGTACCTGCGAGTGTCAGCGGTGTACCTGGGAGTGTCAGAGGTGTACCTGGAAGTGTCTGAGGTGTACCTGGCAGTGTCAGAGAAGTGCCTGGGAGTGTTAGGGTGTATCAGCAGGGAGTGAAAGAGGGTACCTAGGAGTGTCAGAGGTGTACCAGGGAATGTTAGTGAATGGAAGCGCAGAGGTATCAGAGGTGTACCTGGGTGTCAGATGACATAAGGGTGTCGGAGGTGTACCAGGGAGTGTCAGAGGTGTACCTGGGAGTGTCAGAGGTGTACCTGGGAGTGTCGGAGGTGTGCCTGGGAGTGTGAAATGTGCCTGGGAGTGTTGGGGTGTACATGGGGTGTCTGGGGTGTACCTGGGAGTGTCTGAGGTGTGCCTGGGGTGTCAAATGTGCCTGGAAGAGGAGTGTCAGAGGTGTACCTGGGGTGTCTGAGGAGGTGTACCTGGGGTGTCAGAGAGTACCAGGGAATATGCGGGAGGACCAGGGAGTGTGAAGGTGTGCCTGGGAGTGTGAGAGGTGTACTAGGGTGTCTGAGGTGTGCCTGCAAGTGTCAGGTGTACATGGAGTGTCAGAGGAGTACCTGGCCGTGTCGGCGGTGTACGCAAGTGTCAGAGGGTGTACTGCAGAATTGTCTGAAGTGTACCTGGGAGTGTCTGAGGTGTACCTGGGGGTGTCAGAGAAGTACCAGGGAGTGTCATGGGAGGGACCAGGGGAGTGTGAGAGGTGTGCCTGGGGTGTGAGAGGTGTGCCTAGGGGTGTCTAGGGTGTACCTGGGGTGTCAGAGGTGTACCTGGGGAGTGTCTGCAGGGGTGTGCCTGGGAGTGTCTGAGGTGTACCTGGGGTGTCAGGGAGAACCAGGGAGTGAAAGAGGTGTACCTGGGAGGTGTCAGGAGGTGTGAAGTGTCACAGGGTGTACCTGGCAGTGTCGGAGGTGTACCTGGGAGTGTCAGAGGTGTGCCTGGGAGTATCAGAGGTGTACCTCAGGTGTACCTATCCTAACCTAGCAACCTCTTACACAAATCAGTGTTTTGAAAAATTTAAGCGTTCTCCTAAGGAAAGAA
>NW_024740954.1:40000-50641 GCF_018991925.1 Homarus americanus | reverse complement strand
ATCAGATACGTTTCGGTTACGTATTGCTACAACACCTGGTCACTAGAACGGGTAGAACTATCACCTGGTCGTGGCACAACACCTGGTCCACTAGGGCGGGTAAGTTATCACCTGGTCGTTAGCGCTGCTTACCTGCTTCACTAGGAATTATCACCTGGTCATTAGCACAACCTTACCTGGTTCACTGGGACAAGTGGGGCCTTTATCACCTGGTCATTATGCTTTAACACCTGGTTCACCGGTTGGGTAGGGGCTATCACCTGGTCATTAGCTCAGCAACACCTGGTTCACTAGAATGAGGGACTATCACCTGGTCGTGCTTGCTTACCTGAATGGTCCCACCGACTGGTGGGCTATCTTGGCACAACACACCTGGTTCTACCATTAGAGCGCTCTGAATATAGATGATGATAAATATCTTAATATTAAACTTTTTTACGAGGCCGTGAATATTTTACTGCCTCTCTCTTATAGACGAAATACTTTCTTAGTTTCTCTTCTTTTCTCTCTCTTCCTTCTATGTTTCTGCTTCCTCTTCTACATCTTCTTCTTCGTCCCTTCTTTATTTCCTTCTCTATTTTCTCTTCTTCTTCGTCTCTTCTCTTCTTCTCCGCCTCTTCCTTCTCTTCACCTCTGCCTCTTCTTTCCTTTCTCCTCTGCCTCTTTGTTCTCTTCTTCTCTACCACTTCCTTCTCTTCTCCTCTACCACTTTCTTCTCTTCTTCTATACCTCTTCCTTCTCTTCATCTCTGCCTCTTCTTTCTCTTCTCCTCTGCTTCTTTCTTCTCTTCTTCTATTTCTTCCTTCTCATGTACAGTAGATAGATAGAAACTACCATTGCAATAATTATAGTTGAGGATTAAACATGATACTGACAACATCATTAAGAAATTAGCCCACTTATTACTGCCTGTTCTCCTACACATCTGTAACTCCTCCTTCACTAGTGGTGTCTTTCCGGATAAACTGAAAATTGCTAAACTTCACCCAGCATATAAAAAATCTGGGGACAAAGGTCTCTTTAAGAATTACTTCCCCATATCAGTCCTCCCAGCCTTGAGAAAGATATTGGAAAGGCTAGCATGTAGTAGACTAAATTCCTTCTGCAATGCCAATAACATCTTTACAGATTCCCAGTTTGGATTTAGAGCTAGTTGGTCGACTGAGAGTACTCTACCATCCTTTACTAATGACATCTTAAATTCCTTTGATGACAGTCAGTTCAAAGTCGGTATATTCTTGGAATTCTATAAAGCCTTCGATACTGTAGACCATACCCTCCTCTTTTCAAAGCTTGAACATTACGGGGTTAGGGGCCTATCCCACAATTGGCTTACCTCATATCTGTCCAACAGGAAGCAGTATGTCTGCTATAATATTCACCAATCTGACTCCTTGCCAATCTTGTATGGCGTCCCCCAAGGTTACATTCTCGGTCCAGTACCGTTTTTTGTTGTACATAAACGACATAGTCCACGCCAGCACACTCATAAAATACAACTTATTTGTAGACGATAGTAATCTCTATGCCAGCAACTCAGACCTCCATTCCTTGATGAGAACTATGAACACTGAATTGACTAAAGTCAGGACCTGGGTAATACGTAATAAACTAACCTTAAACCTTGAGAAAACCCACTTAACGATCTTTCACAGAAGAAAAAACTTACCCCCAGACTTGGACCCCCTGTACCTTGGTAATACACTCCTCAAACACGAACAAAATACTAAATTCCTCGGAATTATTGTTGATGAGAAACTTAACTGGAGAAACCACATACCAGCCATTCACAGCAAAGTCAATAAACAGTGCGATATCCTGTATCACACTCTTCCTTCTCTTCTCCTCCACCTCTTTCTTTTCCTCCTCTTCTTCCATCTCTCCTCCGCTTCTTCCTTCTCCTCTTCTTCCATCTCTCCTCTACTTCTTCCTTCCCCCTTTCTTTATCTTTTTCAGTATTTTTACGTCATATATTTAATTGGTCGTAAAGTGTTCCGGGTTAAGTTAATTAGCGAGCTTCAGATTATAGTGTTTACTGTGTGTGTGTGTGTGTGTGTTTCCTCTCTCTCTCTCTCTCTCTCTCTCTCTCTCTCTCTCTCTCTCTCTCTCTCTCTCTCTCTCTCTCTCTCTCTCTCTCTCTCAGGGACGCAACACACAATAAGACCTAAGTGAAAGACGTAACAACTGAAGTTAACATAATGTATAAGTCAAGTGAAGTTAATTAAGAGGTTCAGATGAAGTAAAAGAGGGAGGGGTTTAGAGTGAAAGAATTAAAGTAGCTCAGGTGAAGTTAATGAAAGGATCAAATGAAGTAAAAGTGAGAGAATCAGAGTGAAGTAATTTAGGTTCAAATGAAGTAAAAAGGAGAGAGAGGGGGAGGGAGGGATGGGTTTTAAAATAAAGTAATTATCCATGAAGGTTCAAATGGGCGGGGCAGGCAGGCAGGTGGGGCAGGGCGTGGGGGGACGTTTACAGAACAGTCAAGGAAAACAATGGAAGTAGCGTTTTAATCTTTCGGTAGTTGAAGGTTGTTGTTTGTTTGTTTTGTTTTTTTGAGGGAGGAGTGTGAGGGGGTTGGGGGGCGGGGGAAGGGGTGGGGGTCCGGAAACATAAGCAAAAACAAAAAAAAAACAAAAATAAAGTAAGCCCTGGGCGGTACAATAGAAGACAGGATAATATCATAAGCGTCGGGGAGGAAGACAAATGGCTTCATCAGACCTCGTAAAAAAATGGTCTTAAGCATTCTTGGCCCCATAAGGGCTGAGAGGATAATATTCTGCTGCCAGCTGTTCCCCCCCTCCTCCCTCTCTCTTTCTTTCCGCCACCCCCCTCCCATCCCCTCCCCTCTCTCTTTCCGACAACCCCCCTCCTCTCTCTCTCTCTCTCTCTCTCTCTGATCACCCCCCTTCCCTCTCTCCTTCCGAGACCTCCCCTCTCTCTCTCTCTCTTTCCGACAATCCCCTCCCCTCCCCTCTCTCTTTCAAACAAACCTCCCCTCTCTCTCTCCCTCTCGACCACCCCCTCCCTCCTCTCTCTCTTTCCGACAAACCCCTCCCTCTCTCTCTCTCTCTCTCTCTCTCTCTCTCTTTCCGGCAACCCCTCCCCTCCTCTCTCTTCCCGACAATCCCTCCCCTCCCCACCTCTCTCTTTCAAACAAACCCCTCCCCTCTCTCTCTCTCTCTCCCCTCCCCTCCTCTCTCTCTTTCCAGACAAAGCCCCTCCCCTCTCTCTCTCTCTCTCTCTCTCTCTCTTTCCAGCACCCCCCCCTCCCCTCTCTCTCTCTCCCTCCTCTCTCTTTCCTTCACAAACCCCTCCTCCCCTCTCCTCTCTCTCTCTCCGACCCCCCTCCTCCCTCTCTCTCTCCCGACACCCCTCCCTCTCTCTCTCAAACCCCTCCTCTCTCTCTCTCTCCGACCACCCTCCCCTTCCCTCTCTCTTTCCGGCTTAACCCCTCCCCTCCCCTCTCTCTCTCCGACCACCCCCTCCCTCCTCTCTCTTTCCGACAACCCCTCCCCTCCCTCTCTCTCTCCAGCCACCCCTTCCTCCTCTCTCTTGTCTCTCTCTCTCCATCCACCTCCCTTCCCTCTCTCTCCCCCTCCCCTCCCCTCTCTCTCCCGACCAGCCCCTCCCTCCTCTCTCTCTTTCCGGCAAACCCCCTCCCCTCTCTCTCTCTCTCTCCCGACCACCCCTCCTTCCCTCCTCTCTCTTTCCGGCTTCCCCCCCTCTCTCTCTTCCATCCCTAATCGTCCTCTTCCTCTTATCCTCCCTTTCCTTTCCTTTCCTCTTCTTCCAGATCATCCTCCTCTCCTCCACCTCTGTCCTTCCAGACCACTCCCCTCCACCTACCCCGGCCCTCCGACCTCTCATACCTCCCACCCCTCTCGCTCTCTTCCCACCTCCACCCCTCCCCTCCCTTCCCATTCTTTCCTCCGCCCTCCCGTCTGAATGACACTCCCTCCCTCCTTCCCCTCCATCCCTCTCACCTCCTTCCTCATCTCCCTCCCTCCCTTTCTCCTGTCTTTCTCTCTCTCTCCTCCCCTGCACCCTATATCCCTTTCTCCCTCCTACCTCCTCCTCACCTCCCTCTCACCAACATAGCATTTAGGAACTTTATTAAGGAAATTCATGATCATATTTTTCAAGATTTTTCGCTTCATTAACATTGCAATTTTTTTGTTTTCTTTGATCCGATTTTTATATCTTATTTTTTTAAAGGAAATCTATTATATACTTTTTTTTACCTTACATTATTTCATTAAGATTCCAATTTATTTCTTTGACTTAATTCTGGAATTTTGGAATCTGTGTAGTAGGAATTTATGATATATATATTTTTTTACTAATTGTTTCGTTTCATAAATATTCCGGTTTTTATTTTTATGATATTTGGGATTTTTTTTTTTAGAAATTCGACTAAGGTTAATGTTTGTTTTCTGTTATTTAAATTCCTGTTATTTCATTTTGTTTTGTTTTATTCTTTTGTTTTCTGCTCAATAATTTTGGTTTTTGTTCAGCGTTTACTTTATCGTTTTTGTATTTTCTTTTATTTTAACTTATTTTGTATTTGTTTTATTTTTTAATGGTAATGTTGTGGTTTCTAGAATTAACAAAACCTCTTTATCATGTTAATGCTCCACTCTGGTATTAACAAAACCTCTTTATCATGTTAATGCTCCAGTCTGGTATTAACAAAACCTCTTTATCATGTTAATGCTCCACTCTGGTATTAACAAAACCTCTATATCATGTTAATGCTCCAGTCTGGTATTAACAAAACCCCTTTATCATGTTAAGGTTCCAGTCTGGTATTAACAAAACCTCTTTATCATGTTAATGCTCCAGTCTGGTATTAAGAAAACCTCTTTATCATGTTAATATTCCTGTCTGGTATTAACAAAACCCCTTTATCATGTTAAGGTTCCAGTCTGGTATTAACAAAACCTCTTTATCATGTTAATGCTCCAGTCTGGTATTAACAAAACCTTTATATCATGTTAATGCTCCAGTCTGGTATTAACAAAACCTCTTTATCATGTTAATGCTCCAGTCTGGTATTAATAAAACCTCTTTATCATGTTAATGCTCCACTCTGGTATTAACAAAACCTCTATATCATGTTAATGCTCCAGTCTGGTATTAACAAAACCTCTTTATCATGTTAATGCTCCACTCTGGTATTAACAAAACCTCTATATCATGTTAATGCTCCAGTCTGGTATTAACAAAACCCCTTTATCATGTTAAGGTTCCAGTCTGGTATTAACAAAACCTCTTTATCATGTTAATGCTCCAGTCTGGTATTAAGAAAACCTCTTTATCATGTTAATATTCCTGTCTGGTATTAACAAAACCCCTTTATCATGTTAAGGTTCCAGTCTGGTATTAACAAAACCTCTTTATCATGTTAATGCTCCAGTCTGGTATTAACAAAACCTTTATATCATGTTAATGCTCCAGTCTGGTATTAACAAAACCTCTTTATCATGTTAATGCTCCAGTCTGGTATTAATAAAACCTCTTTATCATGTTAATGCTCCACTCTGGTATTAACAAAACCTCTATATCATGTTAATGCTCCAGTCTGGTATTAACAAAACCTCTATATCATGTTAATGTTCCAGTCTGGTATTAACAAAACCTCTTTATCATGTTAATGCTCCACTCTGGTATTAACAAAACCTCTATATCATGTTAATGTTCCAGTCTGGTATTAACAAAACCTCTTTATCATGTTAATGCTCCATTCTGGTATTAACAAAACCTCTTTATCATGTTAATGCTCCAGTCTGGTATTAACAAAACCTCTTTATCATGTTAATGCTCCAGTCTGGTATTAACAAAACCTCTTTATCATGTTAATGCTCCAGTCTTGATAAAAAAACCTCTTTATCAGGTTAATGCTCCAGTCTGGTAACAAAACCTCTTTATCATGTTAATGCTCCAGGTCTGGTATTAACAAAACCTCTTTATCATGTTAATGCTCCAGTCTGGTATTAACAAAACTCTTTATCATGTTAATGCTCCAGTCTGGTATTAACAAAACCTCTTTATCATGTTAATGCTCCAGTCTGGTATTAACAAAACCTCTTTATTGTTAATGCTCAGTCTGGTATTAACAAAACCTCTTTATCAGGTTAATGCTCCAGTCTGGTATTAACAAAACCTCTTTATCATGTTAATGCTCCAGTCTGGTATTAAAACATCATGTTAATGCTCATTGGTATTAACAAAACCTCTTTATCATGTTAATGCTCCAGTCTGGTATTAACAAAACCTCTTTATCATGTTAATGTCTCTGGTATTAACAAAACCTCTTTATCATGTTAATGCTCCAGTCTGGTATTAACAGAAACACAGCTTTATAACCCCTCTGCCTCACTCTCTATCTTCAGTAATCTCTGAGTCTCTATCACACCATCTGTTTCCCTTCACATAAGTTCTATTTTCTTTTACATAATTCTGTATACAACTTTACTCCCAACATTTATATAAGAGGTTATGAGTGCCGTGGCAGAGTGGTTGCACTCCTTGTCCTGAGGTGGCTGGTTCGATCCAAAAAGCACCCCCAGTCCTCCCAGTTGTAAGTGTGTACCCAACTTTATAAAGATGGGAATGTGGAGGCGGTCGAGTGTCACGCTGCCTCCTTACGTATGACACTTTTCTGTACGGCTATGTAAGAATGCCTCTAGGTGTCTCAGAAAAATGTACACACACTGCCTTGCAGATTTTCCTGGACATAGAGTGAATGATTGTAATATAACAACGACATTATCTGACTAGTTGATGTATGAGGCTTATAACCACCATCACCACCACCAACACCCCCACCACTGTTGATTTGCGTCATCGTGTTTACAACTCCTTGACGCATAGAGATGTGTGTTCATGCTCCTGTGTGTTACTGTGGGACAATGGACACGTATATCAAGTGGTAGAGACAGAGGGAGGTGTTTGCACCCTAGTTTATTGTCTGTGTGTGTCTGTCTTTCTCTGTGTCTCGTCTGTGATGCTGTGTCTGTGTTGCTATTTGTTTCCTTGTCTATTTGATTATCTGTCTGTCTATATATTTGTCTATTATGTCTCTCTGTCTGTCTGTCTGTCTATTCCGTCTGTCTGTAAAATACTATAATAAAGATTTCTCTCTTTTTATCTTCCTATATTCCCCTGTCTGGCTTTCAACTGAGGTCACCGTGATTCATCTCTCTCACACACACACACACACAGACACACTTTTAGAAGCCCTCCCTCAGGTTAGGGTGGCGGCTTTCATTGTTATAATGAAGAGTAGAAACTACAGGAGTCCTGGGCCGTACCGCGGAATTAATATTACTCCTGAGTCGCAACCCCGAGTCTGCCCCCACACGCTGCCTGCCAAGATTACCACACACACACACACCCACACACACACCCACACACACACACACACACACACACACACACACACACACACACACACACACACACACTCGTAATAAAAAAACACATAGACACATATAATAAAAAACAAACACTTAGACATTTATAAACAATCACACCACAAACATATTATACACATGAATCCCACTGAAAATATAATTTCCAAACACCAGCCAAACACCAAAAACAAAAATTAAAAAAACAGGATTTAAAATTCCATCCTCACCCACACAGGATGACAATAATACAACATGCACGTCTGCTGCTGCGACCGACGCACCACACACACGAATGCGCTATGCGCCCACTAAGGAGACGGTGAGTTGGATTGTGTGTGTGTGTGTGTGTATCTATCTATCTATCTATCTATCTATCTATCTATCTATCTTTATTTTTATTGGGTATAGCCCACCTGGCACAGGTCATCGACCCACAACGGGGCCTGGGGGCGAAAAAATAGGAGTAAAAACAAATTAAAAATAGAAGAGAAAAAAGACTAAATTATTCTACACCACGATGATGCCGGAAAATCAGCTTTTTAAAGTGAGACAGATTGTAAGAGTATGGAAAGACAAAAGAAGGCAGAGCATTCCACAGTTTGGCTGTGTGAGGAAAGAAGGATGTATAACGGGTTATTCTAGTGTGACCGACATCCACACAGAAACGGTGGGCACCGCGGGCAAGACGAGTGTTACAGGCCTTGCCGGCGGTACACAGGATGCCAAATCCACCGAACATTGCCCGTTAAAATACCTGCCAAAGGAGAGAGAGTGAAGCAACTTGACCAAAGCGAAAGGGCAGGAAGAAATATCACCGCTTCTTCGGAGAAAAGAGTTAATAGTCGAAATGCCTTTGATTCCCACCCTATCTAACAGTTGGACACAGAAGAAGAGCCACCTGAATGCCAAGATCAGTAATCCAGAAGTTAGGACGAATGAATCACTTATATACTTGAAGCAACTGCTCAGTAGTGATACCGCGCGGCATCTGCTTACACAACGTTCCCGAGCTTTTGGGAGGCAACTTTGCTGCCAATATTTATTGCATGTGCCAGCTTCCTTAACACGTTAGATGAAATGGTGAGGCCTAGCATATCTACCTACTTTAGAATTTGGCAGAATGATTGCATCCTAAAAAAAACGTGATGGGTGGGAGATCATCTAATTTGGAAGTGTAATTAGTAAATACTGTGTTTTATTACTATTGAATTTAACCAGGTTTCTATTACCACTTTCGGAGATGCTGAAACCGCATTGATAGATGAAATGATATCCAGCTCTCTGACAATTTGGTTTGAGAATTGGGGGAAGGGAAAATGTGAAAGTGAAGAGTAGAGAATAATAAGTGTTGGAATGGATGAGAGATTAGTCGTAGTGTGAAGTAAATCATCGATAAAAAAGAAGGAAAGTGGGTGAAGAACCCTGTGGAACACCACTATTGGTACAGAAAAAGGTGAGAGATCGTCCCTCGACAACAACTGCCACGGACTGGTTCCCAAGGAAAGGTAGATTTTTGAAAACAAACTGGGAAGAAACTTATAAGAGGGAAGTTTAAAAAGCGAACTTGTATACCGTGCCAAATGCTTTAGGAGATGTCGGGGGCCACGACGAGGTTCCCCATAATCCCTAAGAGAGGATGATAAAGGTGGGTGCAGTAGGGAGAGCAGATCACCAATGAATCTCGCCTGGCAAAAGCTAAACTGGTGATCCGACAAAAAGAAAAGGCGTTCAAGGTGACGGAGAAAATGAGAGTTCAAGATAGTTCCGAAAAATCTTAGAGGGATGAGTTAGGGCAATGGGGCGATAGTTAGAAGGATTGGAATAGTACCCTTCTTTGGGATGGGCTGAACCGAGGCATGCTTCAGAAAAAAGGAAAAGTTTGGGTTTTTGAGGCAAGGCGAAAGAGGCGAGCAAGCACAGGGACAGAACTTCAGCACACACTCTCAAAACACGAGGGGGGTATTCCATCTAGTCCATGTCATACTCACATCCAACCTGGATAACACACAAACAACCCAACAGTGGAGATTATAGGAAAGTGCATAAGTTCAGTAGGAGAAAGCCAAGGGACAGAGGATAAGTAGGAGTCGTCTCAGGTGGAATTAAAGGAGAATAAGGTGCCAAAGTTATTATTGGCATTATCAGGGAGAGTTGGCTATAAGTTATTAGGTCGGAAGAGAAGGAGGAAAGAGAAGTGCAGGATTGTACAGATGTTTTTTGGTTAAAGACCAGATGGTTACTAGAAGAAGAAAGAGCTAGTCAGGACAGCGGACTTTCTTTTTATAAAATTCGCTTGGCCTACGAAGAATAGCCTTGCAGGGAGCGATCAAATATGATTTTAAGAGTGAAAGTTTTTGGTGAAGATGGGATAAATGCGCTCACCCACACCCTCAACATAACCCCACATCAATGCAGTCAGCACATACCGAGGCGTCCCGAGTGGAAAAGCAACATTCATCCCAGGGAAAGTCGGAGAAGAATTCTCGCTTGGATTGCCAGTTTGCCCTCCGATAATGCCATAGTTGGCGTTTAGAGGGGAGTGGGGTGGTCGTGCCCAGTTTGAATTAATAAAAATAAGATTGTGATCAGAAGACCCTAAGGAGCCAAATTGCGTATGAATAGTGTGAGGGGTTGGAGGTAAGACAAAGATCAAGAGTTAGTAGGTTGATCGTGTTCGATCTGGAACACGTGTAGGGTGTTTAATTATTTGTTCCAGATCATTAAGTAAAGAAAGGAGAGTGCCTCAGCTCCACCTGGGTCATCCCCTGCAGAGCCAAGCCACTCTCTGTGATGTACATTGAAATCCCCTAGGTAGAGGATCTCGTTGGGAGAACAGCATAGGAAACAAAGGAAATAGTCACAGTTGGTAGAGATATTTTGAGCCAGATGACATCATAAAGAGAAGATTCAAGGTCCCTGAGTCGAGCTATAGGTGTATGTGTGTTGCAGTAGGCGCATACACCTCCCTGAGAACGGAAAGAGGTATAAAGGTGTTTACGACTAAACAAACATGCCATGAAAATATAAGTGAGTGTTTTAATTCACAACTGGAGGACAGGTAACGAGGGACAGGTAACGAGGGACAGGTAACGAGGGACAGGTAACGAGGGACAGGTAACAAGGACAGGTAACAAGGAATAGGTAACGAAGGACAGGTAATGGGGGAAAGGTAACGAAGGACAGGTAACAAGGAACAGGTAACGAAGGACAGGTAATAGGGGAAAGG
>NW_024740954.1:0-35000 GCF_018991925.1 Homarus americanus | reverse complement strand
CGAGAGCTAAGGTTATCATACTAGACACACACACACACACACACACACACACAAAACATGGTCACCCGTACAGTAGCGATATATTCAAGGTCAAAAGGTCAATACTATACTACACTCACCTGTCGTCATCATTACAAGTCAAGAACTGTAGTTACTCATACGATCAACAACATGAACGACACGTGAACACAACTACATGATTTTGCTGCTCTAAACTTCTGGCGTCTCTCTCTCTCTCTCTCTCTCTCTCTCTCTCTCTCTCTCTCTCTCTCTCTCTCTCTCTCTCTCTCTCTCTCCATTATATATCTCAGTCATGACACAACTTTGAGACGAAGTAAGTTAGGCAGAGAGAGAAGAGAAGCCGCCCACATCCCGACCTCCAAAGGTCCTCCTCCGTCCCCTCTACCCCTCCCCTAGCGTTAACTTTGACCACTAACTAGACATGTGAGAACGTTGTAACATATCTAACTAAAACTACGAAACCAACATAGATTCACAAAAGTTCGTAAATTAAAATTTGTATCTCCTCAAGTACAGAAACACAACACAACACAAACACAACACAAACCTAACCTAACCAACACAAACACAACACAACTTTAACCTAAACACAAACACAACACAACACAACACAACACAACACAAACACAACACAACACAAACACAACACAAACACAACACAAACACAACAAACACAACACAACACAACACAAACACAACACAAGCACAACACAAACACAACACAAACACAACACAACACAAACACAACACAAACACACCAACACAAACAACACAACACAAACACAACACAAACACAAAAACAACACAAACACAACACAAACACAACACAAACACAACACAACACGGATTTTCTTCAAGGCTGGTAAATTAACTCACCCCTCCGTCTACTGTAGCTATACAGTATATTGTACATGGTCGTGTATCTAGAGGGCAAGGGGGGGGGGAGGCGAGAGAGAGAGAGAGAGGAGGGAGGGGAGAGAAGACAGGAGAGAGAGAGAGAGACGAGGAGAGAGAGAGAGGGATAAAGGAGGGGGAGAGAGCAGGAGAGAGAGAGAGAGAGCAGGGGAGAGAGAGAGAGAGAAGCAACAGAGGAACGGAGGGAGAAGGAAGGAGTTAGGGAGGGAGGAAGTGTCAAGGAACATTTGGGAGTCTCTCTACATGTTTTGATAGTTCTCTCCTCCCCCTCCCTACTTATCTTCCTCCTTACTTCTGTTTCTCCCTACTTCTCTGCCTCCCTACTTCTCTTCCTCCCTACTTTTCTTCCTTTTCTATTTCTCTTCCTCCCTACTTCGCCTCCTCCCCACTTCTCTTCCTCCCTACTTATCTTCCTCCCTACTTCTCTTCCTCCCTACTTTTCTTCCTCCCTACTTCTCTTCCTCCCTACTTTTCTTCCTTTCTATTTCTCTTACTCCCTACTTCACTTCCTCTCTATTTCACTTCCTCATCCTCCTTCTTTGCCTCCACCTTCTTTCTTCTCCTCCTCCTCTTCCACACCCTCCTTCTCCTCCTCCTCCGACCATTGCTGTGTTCACTCTCTCGGTTGACCAGCCAGAGATAACAGCAGCCTTATTACTGCTTTATCTCACTGTTTCATCTCTCGCTGTTCAGGAAGAGAGAGAGAACTCTAATGATCTCTATCTCTCAACTGAAGAAGGGAGAGAACTGGTGATGTCCATCTCTTTACTGAAGAAGGGAGAGAACTTGGAGACCTCTATCTCTCTCCTGAAGGAGAGAGAGAGAGAGAGAGAGAGAGAACTTGGTGACCATTATCTTCCTTGATCACCAGTCTGTACATCAACCCCGAAGCCACAGTCACCAGCCGCATTTTAGCAAGTCGTCCTGGGAACATTTTCTGAAATTATCAGCGATAAACTGAATAAGGGAAGAAAAAGGAAATACTTTCTCTTTGTGTGTGTGTGTGTGTGTGTGTGTGTGTGTGTGTGTGTGTGTGTGTGTGTGTGTGTGTGTGTGTGTGTGTTGCTGTCCTGACTATCCAGCAGGTCCCTCAGCATTCAGAGCTGACTCACCTCATCTATCCTCCATCTACGTATGGGGTAGCTAATGCCATCAAACAGATAAAAAATAACCCAGTTCTTCCCCATCCAAACAGGGGTAAAACAAGGATGTGTACTGGCACCAACTCTCTTTTCCCCATTTCTTGGCTGCCTTCCTTACTCGTGCCAGTGCCAATCTAGCCGGCGGGGTGGACTTCGAGTACCGGATGAAGGTGGGTGTTTTCAACATAAGACGACTCCAGGTAGGAACAAAGGTTTCGGCAGCTTCCATTACTAAGCTTGAGTATGCAGACGACCTCACCCTGGTCGCTCACACTGAACGCGGCCTACAGGAGATCTTGAACACCTACGCAGATGCGTATGCACACTTCAGCCTTGAGGTGAATGTACGTATGACTAAGATTCTCTTTCAGCCTGCCCTTGGTTCAGCCACACCTCCACCATCCATTAAGCTTAACGGTACTACCTTCTCTATGTTGCCCACTTTCGGTATTTCAACTCCCACCTGTCCACCACCGCAGACATCGATGAAGAAATTCAGCATCGAATCAGATGAGCATTTCAAGCCTTTGGCAGACTCCGAAACTGTGTCTTCAGCTGTCGGGAGCTGAAATTATCTACAAAGTTGCAAGTATATCGAGTAGTGGTCATCCCCTCCCTGCTATATGGCAGCAAGACATGGGTCACATGCAGAAGGCACATCAAGGCACTTGAAAACATTCACCAACGTAGTCCACGTTCCATCCTCCGAGTTCACTGGGAAGACAAGAGAACAAATGCCGTTATTCTTGCTGACACGAACTGTAGGAGCATCGAGGCTACCATTATCCATGAACAACTACGCTGGACTGAACATGTTACCCGCACGGACGACAGTAGACTGCCAAAGCAGCTACTTTACAGTCACCTAACGAATAGTAAACGTAACGCTGGTGAGCAATTGAAAAGGTATAAGGATAGTCTTAAGACAAACCTGAAAAAGTGCCAAATCGACCCCCTCACCTAGGAGACGATTACTCCACACCGTAACGCTTGGAGGAGCACCACACGAGAAGGTATCAATACTTTCGAGTTAGCCCGACTATATAAAGAGGCAGACAAGCGCCAACGCCGGAAAGACACACTAGATGTAGCCCCCCACATGTGCAATATTTAAGATCGACCCTGCCGGTCCCGTATCGGCCTCTTTAGTCACCTCAGAACTCACCAGCCTAGGTGACATCCTTAATAACTTATATCATTGTATCATAGCTGGATGATTCGTCATGCTCGATTCCGAGTGACAGCAAAGTAGTAGTAGTAGTGGTGTGTGTGTGTGTGTGTGTGTGTGTGTGTGTGTGTGTGTGTGTGTGTGTGTGTGTGTGTCATTAAAAACGGGTGTAGTACCAGAATCCTGAAGGATAGCTAATGCTATACCGATTTTCAAGAAGGGAGATAGATCACTTTCCTCTAACTACAGTCCAATCACTTTAACATCAATTGTAGACAAATTGCTGGGGAAATAAATTCAAACTCGATTTGAAATCACCTGGAGAAGCATAAGTTGATCAATGATTCCCAACATGGCTTTACACGTGGGAGTTCTTGTCTGACTAATCTATTAACATTCTTTTCAACTGTTTTCGAATCAGTGGACCTCGGACACGATTATGATGTGGTATATCTCGCTTTAGCAAAGCCTTTTGACAGAATCTACCTCGAAAGACTAATACGAAAAGTGGAGGCTCATGGCACTGGAGGAGATATTCTAAAATGGATTAGGGCGTAGTTACAGGACAGGAAACAGCGAGTAAGCATTAACGGCACTGAATCTGATTGGGGTAACGACACTAGTGGAGTACCCCAAGGCTCAGTACTTGGACCATTACTATTTATTATATACATAAAACGACATAGATATAGGCGTAGACAGCGACATAAGTAAATTTTCGGATGACACTAAAATAGGGCGTGTAATTAAATTTGACGATGACCCCGCAAAACTACAGGAAGATAAAAAAAAATTCGCATGGTCTGAAAAATGACATGAAATTTAATGTGGACAAATGTAAAGTGCTTAGTGGCGGTGCTGGTGGTAGAGTGGTACCGCTCTTGCCTTCACAAGCGAGATGTCACGGGTTTGATTCCCGGGCCGGTGGAAGTTGTTTGGACATACTTCCTAGCCCCCATTAGTCCCTGTTCACCTAGCAGTAAAGTAGGTACCTGGTGTAAATCGAAAGTTGCGAATTCGTATTCAGGGACAAGTTGTTGGATCTTCCAATAACTTGATGACATAAACCATTGAATCTTCAGGCTTCTATGCCCTTGACTCTTCAGGCTTCTGCGCCCTTAACTCATGAGACAGAAAGGCAAGCATGAACTTAGCATGATTCCCTGTTGGGCACTGTAAACGCTTCTGCGCTTCACCTTACACAAGGATGTAGGGGAGTGCCCAATAAATAAATAAAAAAAAAGTGCTTAGTCTAGGAGATGTAAACAGAAAAACCAGATATCAGATGAACAACGCTGTTACAGAGAAATCCGACTGTGAGAAAGATTTAGGAATAATGATAAGTAGAAATCTTAAACCAAGTCAACAATGTGTATTTGCTCGAAACAAGGCTAACAAAGTACTTGGGTTCATAAAATGGAGTGTTAGTTACAAGACTAGCGAGGTTATCCTAAAACTATATCTTGCGCGCTTGTGAAACCTCACTTGGATTACGCAGTTCAATTCTGGTCACCGTATTTCAGAATGGATATAGAATCCTTGGAAAGAATTCAGAGGAGAATGACAAGGCTAATCCTGGGCATTAGGAACCTTGAGTACAGAGAGAGGTTAAAGCATCTTAATTTGTACTCCCTCGAGAGACGTAGAGTGAGGGGCGATATGATGAGGTGTATAAATGGAAGTCGGGGCTGAACAAAGGGGACATTACAAATGATACTCAAACTATCCAACCAGGACCGAACTCGTAGCAATGGTTTTAAATTAGACAAATTCAGATTTAGGCGCGAAATAGGTAAACATTGATTTGAAAATAGAATAGTGGATGAGTGGAACAAGTTACCAAATATCATCAGTTCATCACTAACTCGAATACGCTGAGTAACTTCAAACATAGGTTAGATGGATATATGAGCATTAGGGGTTGGGTGTAAATGGGACTGCCCAGAATGGGCCAATAGGCCCGCTGCAGTTTCCTCCATTCTTGTGCTCTTATGTGTGTGTGTGTGTGTGTGTGTGTGTGTGTGTGTGTGTGTGAGAGTACATATATAGAATGTACCCAAAAGATCGTACACACGCACACAATCATACAGATTTTCGTGGTGATCGCGTGAAATGTTTGTATTACAATACCAATATTGTCCTCACGTGTGGGAGACCTCACATATCATCAGTGAGGACAATGTTGTTGTTGTAATATAAATATTTCACGCGATATCCACGAAAATCTGTATGATTGTGTGTGTGTGTGTGTGTGTGTGTGTGTGTGTGTGTGTGTGTGGTGTGTGTGTGTG
Source organism: Homarus americanus (assembly GCF_018991925.1). Lineage (NCBI taxonomy): Eukaryota > Metazoa > Arthropoda > Malacostraca > Decapoda > Nephropidae > Homarus > Homarus americanus. The sequence continues at coordinate 29,463 of NW_024740954.1, read as the reverse complement.
TATGATTTGTGGTATATATATTTATGAGACACTCCAACACACGCGAGACACTCTAACACACCCTGAGACACTGTAACACACCCTGAGACACTGCACACAAAGACACATTAACACACTCCTGAGACATTGTAACACACCCTGAGACACTCTAACACACAAAGACACATTAACACACCCCGAGACACTGTAACACACCCCGAGACACTCTAACACACAAAGACACATTAACACACCCCGAGACACTGTAACACACCCCGAGACACTCTAACACACAAAGACACATTAACACACCCCGAGACACTCTAACACACCCCGAGACACTCAAACGAACAAAGACACATTAACACACCCCGAAACACTCTAACACACCCTGAGACACTCAAACACACAAAGACACATTAACACACCCCTAGACACACTTAACACACCCTGAGACACTCCAACACACCCCGAGACACTCAAACACACAAAGACACATTAACACACCCTGAGACACTCTAACACACCCTGAGTCACCAACACACAAAGACACATACACACCTCGAGACACACTAACACACCCGAGACACTCAAACACACAAAGACACATTAACACCCTCGAGACACTCTAACACACCCTGAGACACACTAACACACCCTGAGACACTCAAACGCACAAAGACACATTAACACACCCCGAGACACTCTAACACACCCTGAGTCACTCCACACAGACACACACACACACCCTGAGACACACTAACACACCCTGAGACACTCAAACACACAAAGACACATTAACACTCCCCGAGACACTCCAACACACCCTGAGACACTCAAACACACAAAGACACATTAACACACCCAGAGACACACTAACACACCCTGAGACACTCAAACACACAAAGACACATTAACACACCCCTGAGACACTCTTAACACACCCGAGACACTCAAACACACAAAGACACATTAACACTCCCCGAGACACTCCAACACAACCTGAGACACTCAAACACACAAAGACACATTAACACTCCCTGAGACTCCAACACACCCCAGACACTCAAACACACAAAGACACATTAACACACCCCGAGACACACTAACACACCCTGAGACACTCAAACACAAAGACACACATTAACACACCCCTGAGACACTCTAACACACCCCTGAGACACTCAAACACACAAAGACACATTAACACTCCCTGAGACACTCCAACACAGCCTGAGACACTCAAACACACAAAGACACATTAACACTCCCTGAGACACTCCAACACACCCTGAGACACTCAAACACACAAAGACACATTAACACACCTGAGACACACACACACCCTGAGACACTCAAACACACAAAGCATTAACACTCCCTGATACACTTAACACACCCTGAGACACCAAACACACAAAGACACATTAACACACCCTGAGACACTCTAACACACCCTGAGACACTCAAACGCACAAAGACACATTAACACACCCTGAGACACTCTAACACACCCTGAGTCACCAAACGCACAAAGACACATTAACACACCCCTGGATACACTCTAACACACCCTGAACACTAAACGCACAAAGACACATTCACACACCCCTGATACACTCTACACCCTGAGACACTCTAACACACCCCTGAGACACTCTAACACACAAAGACACATTAACACACCCTGAGACACTCTAACACACCCTGAGACACTCCAACACACCCTGAGACACTCACACACAAAGACACATTAACACACCCCTGATACACTCTAACACACCCTGAGACACTCCAACACACCCTGAGACACTCAAACACACAAAGACACATTAACACACCCTGAGACACTCTAACACACCCCGAGTCACCTAAAAGCACAAAGACACATTAACACACCCTGATACACTCTAACACACCCTGAGACACTCAAACGCACAAAGACACATTAACACACCCCTGATACACTCTAACACACCCCTGAGACACTCTAACACACCCTGAGACACTCAAACACACAAAGACACATTAACACACCCGAGACACTTAAACACACCCCGAGACACTCAAACACAAAGACACATTAACACACCCGAGTCACTCAAACACACCCCCAGACACTCTAACACACCCTGAGACACTCTAACACACCCCTGAGACACTCAAACACAAAGACACATACACCCCTGAGTCACTCAAACACACCTGAGACACTCTAACACACCCGAGTCACTCAAACACACCCTGAGACACTGTAACACACCCTGAGACACTCAAACACACAAAGACACATTAACACACCCCTGAGACACTCTAACACACCCTGAGACACTCAAACGCTCAAAGACACATTAACACACCCTGAGACACTCAAACACACAAAGATACATTAACACACCCTGACATACACACATTAACACACCCCTGAGACACTCTAACACACCCCGAGACACTTAACACACCCTGAGACACTCAAACACACAAAGACACATTACCACCCTGAGACACTCAAACACACAAAGACACATTAACACACCCTGAGACACTCTAACACACCCGAGACACTAAACACACAAAGACACATTAACACACCCTGAGACACTCAAACACACCCTGAGACACTCAAACACACAAAGACACATACACACCCTGAGACACTCTAACACACCCCAAAACACTCAAACACACAAAGACACATAAACACACCCCGAGACACTCTAACACACCCTGAGACACTCAAACACACAAACACATTAACACACCCTGAGTCACTCAAACACACCCTGAGACACTCTAACACACCCTGAGACACTCAAACACACAAAGACACATTACCACCCCGGAGTCACTCAAACAAACCCCGAGACACTCTAACACACAAAGACACATTACCACCCTGAGTCACTCTAACACACCCTGAGACACTCTAACACACAAAGACACATTAACACACCCCTGAGACACTGTAACACACCCTGAGACACTCAAACGCTCAAAGACACATTAACACACCCTGAGACACTGTAACACACCCCAGACAGTCAAACACACAAAGACACATTAACACACCCTGAGACACTCTAACACACCTGAGACACTCAAACACACAAAGACACATTAACACACCCTGAGACACTCTAACACACCCCTGAGACACTCAAACACACCCTGAGACACTCAAACGCACAAAGACACATTAACACACCCTGAGAAACTCTAACACACCCTGAGACACTCTAACACACAAAGACACATTAACACACCCTGAGACACTCTAACACACCCTGAGACACTCTAACACAGCCTGAGACACTCAAACGCTCAAAGACACATTAACACACCCTGAGACACTGTAACACACCTGAGACAGTCAAACACACAAAGACACATTAACACACCCTGAGACACACTAACACACCCTGAGACACTCAAACACACAAAGACCCATTAACACACCCTGAGACACTCTAACACACCCCTGAGACACTCTAACACACCCTGAGACACTCTAACACACCCGAGACACTCAAACGCACAAAGACACACTTAACACACCCTGAGACACTCTAACACACCCTGAGACACTCTAACACACCCCTGAGACACTCAAACGCACAAAGACACATACACACCCTGAGACACTCTAACACACCCCTGAGACACTCTAACACACCCGAGACACTCAAACGCACAAAGACACATTAACACACCCTGAGACACACCACACACCCTGAGACACTCAAACACACAAAGACCCACACACCCTGAGACACCTAACACACCCTGAGACACTCTAACACACCCTGAGACACTCAAACACACAAAGACACATACACACCCTGAGACACTCTACCACCCTGAGACACTCAAACACACAAAGACACATTAAACACCCCTGAGACACCGTAACACACCCTGAGACATTCAAACGCACAAAGACATACACACACACCCTGAGACACTCTAACACACCTGAGACACCCAAACACACAAACACACTAACACACCCGAGACACTCAAACACACAAAGACACATTAACACACCCGAGACACTCTAACACACCCTGAGACACCTAAACACACAAAGACACATTAACACACCCTGAGACACTCTAACACACCCTGAGACACTCAAACACACAAAGACACATTAACACACCCCAGACACTAACACACCCCTGAGACACTCAACACACAAAGACACATTAACACACCCCGAGACACTCTAACACACCCTGAGACACTCAAACATACAAAGACACATTAACACACCCTGAGACACCGTACACACCCTGAGACACTCCAAACACACAAAGACCCATTAACACACCCTGAGACACTCTAACACACCCTGAGACACTCAAACGCACAAAGACACATTAACACACCCTGAGACACCGTAACACACCCTGAGACACTCAAACACACAAAAACACATTAACACACCCTGGAGACACCTAACACACCCTGACACTCAAACATACAAAGACACATTAACACACCCTGAGACACTCTAACACACCCTGAGACACTCTAACACACCCAGACACTCAAACATACAGACACATTAACACACCCCGAGACACCTGGTATTCACACAAACACTCCCACACTCAGCTCGACCACAATAAGAAGTTGAAAACAAGGATTATTTACCCAGTGAGGTCGACAGTGATAGTATTGGCCCTGCGGGAACTTACACCAGCGGGGGGCGGCGTCTTGTTATTGTCGTCCCACACAATAATATTGGAATTTCAACAAACTGGAGTAGCAGTAGTAGTAGCAGTAGTAGTAGTAGTAGTAGTAGTAGTAGTAGTAGTAGTAGTAGTAATAGTAGTGTATTTGCCCCCCGTCCACATGACATGAACAACTATTGTGTATACTGAACAACATTGGAACATTCTCAATTTTTTTTTTTTTGTTATCACCGGACACAGGTCATCGACCCACAACGGGGCCTGGGGGGGAAGGGAGGGAGGAAATAAGAGTAAAAACAAATTAAAAATAGAAAAGAAAAGGGATTATATTAATCTACACCACGAAGATGTCGGAAACACTGCTTTTGAAGGGCAGGTTGTAAGAGTATGGAAACACAGAACAAGGCAGAGCATTCCACAGTTTGGCTGTGAGGAAAGAAGGATGTATTATAACGGGTTATTCTAGTGTGACCGACATCCACACAGAAACGGTGGGCACCGCGGGCAAGACAGGTGTTACGAGCCCACGGCCTTGCCGGCGGTACACAGGATGCCAAATCCACCGAACATTGCCCGTTAAAGTACCTGTAAAAGAGAGAGAGTGAAGCAACATTGTGGCGAAGGTAAATTACCTGAGATACTGCCTTTATTGAATACACCTACACCTACGTCCAACTACACCCAACTTCACTCACGCCTACACCTACACCCAACTACACCCACGCCTACACCTACGTACGCCTAACTCCACCCGCCTACACCTATACGTACGCCTATACACCCACGCCTACACCTACACGTACCCAACTAAACCCACACCTACACCTACGTACACCCACTACACCGCCTGCACCTACGTACGCACCCAACTACACGCCTGCACCTACACGTACGTCCAACTACACCCACGCCTACACCTACACGTACGTCCAACTACACCCACGCCTACACGTACACAACTAAACCCACACCTACACACACGTACGCCTAACTACACCCACGCCTACACCTACACGTACACCCAACTACACCCACGCCTGCATGCACGTCCAACTACACCACCTACCTCACATGCATTCAACTACACCCACGCCTACACCTACACGTACGTCCAACTACACCCACCACTACACCTACACGTACGTCCAACTACACCCACGCCTACACCTACGTACACCCAACTACACCCCGCCACACCTACACGTACGTCCACTACACCCACGCCTACACACCGTCCAACTACACCCACGACTACACCTACACGTCGTCCAACTACACCCGCCTACACCACGTACGTCAACTACACCGCCTACACCCTGCACGTACGTCCAACTACACCCACGCCTACACCTACACGCACGTCCAACCACACCCACGCCACACCTACTCGTACGTCCAACTACAGCACGACTACACCCTACGTACGTCCAACAACACCCATGCCTACACCTACACGCGTCCACTACACTCGCCTACACCACGTGCGTCCAACTACACCCACGCCTACACCTACTCGTCCAACTACACCCCACGCCTACACCTACACGTACGTCCAACTACACTCACGCCTACACCTACACGTACGTCCAACTACCCACGCCTACACCTACACGTACGTCCAACAACACCCACGCCACACCTACACGTACGTCCAAGCTACACTCACGCCTACACCTACACGTACGTCCAACTTCACCCACGCCTACACCTACGTACGTCCAACAACACCACGCCTACACCTGCGTGCGTCCAACTACACCCACGCCTGCACCTCACGTTCGTCGCTACACCCACGCCTACCTACGTACGTCCAACTACACCCACGCCTACACCTACACGTACGTCCAACAACACCCGCCTACACCTACGTACGTCCAACTACACCCACGCCTGCCTACCCGCAAGTACGTCCAATACCCACGACTACACCTACACGTACGTCCCTACACCCACGCCTACACCTACGTGCGTCCAACTACACTCACGCCTACACCTACACGTACGTCCAACTACCCCACGCCTACACCTACACGTACGTCCAACAACACCCACGCCTACACCTACACGTGCGTCCAACAACACCCACGCCTACACCAACACGTACGTCCAGCAACACCCACGCCTACACCTACGTACACCCAACTACACCCACGCCTACACCTATATGTACACCCAACTACACCACGCCTACACCTACTCATTGCGTCCAACTACACCCACCACTACACCTACATGTACACCCAACTACACCCACGCCTACACCTACACGTACGTCCAACTACACCTACGCCTACACCTACACGTACACCCAACTACACCCAAGCCTTCACTTACGCGTACGCCCAATTACACACTCGCCTACACCTACACGCACGCCCAACTACACCCAGAATTAGCGAGCTATTAGCGAGCTGTGTAGTCCCGTATCACAGAAACAAACTCGTGAAAATAAAATAAAATTATTCCTCCGGCAACACGGACCATCGCTGGCCTGAAACATAGCCCAGCCATTGATTCATTTCTAGGTCACACAAACACACACACACACCACCAAACACACACACCACACACACACACACACACACACACACACACACACACACACACACACACACACACACACACACACACACACACACACACACACACACACACACACACACACACCCAAATGAAGCAAACGAAATTGCCTGGGATTTCACCTTCAGCCGGATATCGAACCCGGGGACTTCTCGCTCACAGGACAAGCCCAATGACCACTCTGCCAACATGACCAGTTTATTGACTCACTGACTGGTCGTGACTCACTGACTGCGGATGACTCATGACTTGGGGTGACTTACTGACTTGTGGTGACTCAGTGACTGGTGGTGACTGGTCCATCTCAAATCACATTTATCTTAATCTAAAACAGCGACTCTGACTGACTGACTCAACAACCCAGACCTAACGTAACCTAACTAACTCAAACATAACCTAACCTAACATAACCTTCCCAAACCTAATCCAACCTACCGTAACCAATCATAATCTAACATAATCTGACCTAATCTAACCCGACCTATTCTAACCAAACCTATCCAAACCCAACCAAACCCAACCAAACTTAACCAAACCTAACCAAACTTAACCAAACCTAACGAGAAAGGAAAAAAAATACTGAAACTCCCTCAATTCTATCAATTAAAGAAACATGAAGATCAGCACCGCGAAATCATCATGTGTTTGAGGAAAGAGAGAGAGAGAGAGAGAGAGAATAATCTAACCGTGAGTGTGTTAAATTGCGTGTGAGGACCAGGTAAGGTAACCAGGTGTGCAGATAGATAGATCCATCCCCAGGTAAGAAATGTCTCTGGTAGCTGACACACACACACACACACACGTGCTGACTCGGAATTCCTTCATTAAGTCTGAACCAGCTGTGTTGTTCTACCCTGCCCGCTTGTCCATCTGTTTGTTCATGTTCATGTTCTGGTTGTTATTGTTCTTTCTTCTGCTTCTTTGTTTTCTTCTCCTATCTTCTTCTTGTTATGTTTTTTTTTACTTGTTGTTGTTGTTGTTGTTCTTCTTAACCTCCTCTTTCTCCCCCTACTACTACTGAAGTGAAAAGGGAGGAATCTTATAACTCCCTCGTTCATTTTCTTGTAGTCTGCCATAGCTGTAACTCACCCCGTCACTCTGACAATCCGACAACCCGACACTCCGACATTTAGACAAGCCGAAAATCCGACAAGCCGACACTCCAACAACCAGAAAATCCGACATTCCGCCAATCCAACATCCGACATTCACACAACCACACCCTCCATACACCCACACCGTCCACACACCCACACCCTCCACACGCCCACACTCTCCACACGCCCACACTCCCAGGATAATGTGAAGGAAATCTGTTATATAATTAGCGACAAGTGTTGGCCTCAGGTGAAATGAATTACCTGTTCATTAGAGTTGTGATGATGACGCAGGTAGGTTATGTTAGGTTAGTCTAGGTTAGGTTAGGTTATGTTAGATTAGTTTAGGTTAGGTTAGTCTAGGTTAGGTTAGGTTAGGTTAGGTTAGGTTCAATTTTATTATGACTACGATATATCTAAAGAACATAAGAAAATAAGGAGTCTGCAATAGGCCGGTTGGCCTGTGCATGGCAGTTCCTGTCGAGAGTTACTACCACTCTCTATCATCCATGAATCTATCCAGCCTCCCTTTGAAACCTTCCAGCGTTCCAGCACTTACTACAAAGTTGCTAAGCTTGTTCCACTCGTCCACCACCCTATTTGTGAACCAGTTCCTTCCCATCTCCCTCCTAAACCTAAACTTATCCAACTTGAATCCGTTGTTCCGAGTCCTATCCTGCTCGGATATTATAAGAACTTTATCTATATCCCCTTTATTGATTCCTTTCACCCACTTGAATACTTCTATCATATCTCCCCGCACTCTTCGTCTTTCTAGGGAATGCAAGTTTAGTTTCTTTAACCTATCCTGACATGGAAGGTTTCTAAGTCCCGGAATCATTTTCGTCATTCTTCGCTGCACCGACTCTAGTGAATTGATATCCATTCTATAATAAGGGCACCAGAACTGAACCGCATAATCGAGGTGCGGCCTGACTAGCGCAAGATATAGTTGCAATAAGACCTCTGCACTCTTATTGCTTACACTTCTAGATATAAAAACCAATACTCTGTTTGCCTTATTTCGAACATTAACGCACTGTTTTCTAGGCCGTAGGTCCGGGCTTACAAGTACCCCTAGGTCTCTTTCACAAGTCGACTTCTCAGGTTGATGTTGTTAAGGCTGTATACATTGACAGTATTTGTTCTTCCAATATTAAGTACGCTGCACTTGCTGGTGTTGAATTTCATTTGCCATTTTTCTGACCACCCCTGCAGGCCTATTTAGATCCTCCTGTAATGCATTTGCATCCTGCCCTGAATTAATCTGCCGCCCTATTTTGGTGTCATCCGCAAACTTGCTTATGTCACTGCTGATCCCAGTATCTAGATCGTTTATGTAGATTATGAACAAGAGTTGGCCTAGTACTGACCCCTAGGGAACCCCACTGGTTACACAGCCCCACTCAAATTTAACACCATCTACGTTTGTGACCTGTGTATTGTTGCTTGTTGTTGTTGTTGTTGTTGTTGTTGTTGTTTTTGTTTCAATGTTTCTCACACACACAAAAAGTAAATCTATCTATCTATCTATCTATCTATCCTATTTATCAATCTATCTATCTATCTATCTATCCTATTTATCTATCTATCTATCTATCTATCTATCTATACAGGTGAGACAGGTGTGACAAGAGAGACAGGTGTGACAGATGTGACAGGTGAGACAGATGTGACAGAGTGTGACAGAGTGAGACAGACAGGTGGACCAACGACTTGAACTTCACCATTATAACTTTCGTCACCTGGTTGTGAAATAAACTGAAGACTTAACCAACTCCGCCAAGAAAACTCTCAACAACTCACAGACTAAATGATATTATGAAAAGTTTATAACGTGTGTAGCAAGACTTGAACACACACACACACACACCTGTCAACCACCAGCGAGACAAGACGTGCCCTGAAGGCGCTCCCAGTTTGAGCAGCCAGGCCAAGTCTGTCCCCCCCCCTCCCCCTGCTATATCCCAACGCCCTACCAGCCTTACTACACCAAGATTTGTTCAGCAAAGCATTCAAGTGATCAGTGAACGATTAACTACCAAATAGTGTTCCTATAGTGCACTCCAAGGAAAAGCACAAAAACACAGCAGTGTAATACTGAGTGTGGCTGGATCTGACCTAACCTGACCTGACCTCACGGCTTCACCTGACCTAACCTGAAGGATGAAGCACACCTGCATTGCCCCAAGCTACTGTCCTGGCCACGTGGATCCACACCTGCCCAACCGCATCCAGCCCATACATAAGAACATAAGAATGGAGGAAACTGCAGCGGGCCTATTGGCCCATACAGGGCAGTCCCATTTACACCCAACCCCTATTGCTCTTATAAGCATCCAACCGATGTTTGAAATTATCCAACGTATTCGAGTTAATGATGATACTTGGTAACTTGTTCCATTCATTCACTACTCTGTTTCCAAACCAGTGTTTACCAATTTCAAGCCTAAATCTAAATTTGTCTAATTTAAAATCATTGTGACGCGTTCGCTCCTGGTTGGATAGTTTGAGTACCTTTGTAATGTTCCCTTTGTTTAGCCCTGACTTCCATTTATACACCTCGCTCTACGTCTCTCGAGGGAGTGCAAATTAAGACGCTTTAACCTGTCTCTGTTCTCAAGGTTCCTAATGCTCGGGATTAGTCTTGTCATTCTCCTCTGGATTCTTTCCAAGGATTCTATATCCATTCTGTAATACGGTGACCAGAACTGCACTGCATAATCCAGGTGAGGTCTCACAAGAGCAAGATATAATCTTAAGATAACCTCGCTAGTCTTGTAACTAACACTCCTTTGTATGGACCCAAGTACTTTATTAGCCTTGTTACGAGCAAAAACACATTGTTTACTTGGCTTAAGATTCCTACTTATCATTACTCCTAAATCTCTCTCGCAGTTGGATTTCTCAATGGCATCGTTGTTCATCTGATAACTGGTTTCCCTATTTACATCTCCTATACTGAGTACTTTACATTTGTCCACATTGAATTTCATCTGCCATTTTTCAGACCATTCGAAAAATTTGTTTAGATCTTACTGTAGTTTTGCGGAGTCCTCGTCAGATTTAATTACACATCCTATTTTAGTTTCATCAGCAAATTTGCTTATGTTGCTGTCTATGCCAATATCTATGTCGTTTATGTATATAATAAATAATAATGGTCCAAGTACTGAGCCTTGCAGAACTCCACTAGTGACGTTGCTCCTATGTGATTGAGTGCCGTTAATGCTCACTCGCTGTTTTCTGTCCTGTAACCACACCCTAATCCATTTTAGAATATCACCTTTAATGCCATGAGCCTCCACTTTTCTTATTATTCTTTCGTGGGGGACTCTGTCGAAGGCTTTGCTAAAGTCGAGATATACCACATCATAATTGTGCCCCTCGTCGACTGATTCAAAAGCTGATGAAAAGAATGTTAATAGATTAGTTAGACATGAACGCCCGCTTGTGAAGCCATGTTGGGAATCAATGATCAACTTGTGCTTCTCCAGGTGATTTCGTATAGAGTTTGAAATGATTGCTTCCAGTAATTTGCCTACATTTGATGTTAGACTGATTGGACGGTAGTTAGAGGATAGAGATCTATCTCCCTTCTTGAAAATCGGTATTACATTCGCTATTCTCCAGGATTCTGGTACTTCACCTGCTTTTAAGGACATGTTTAACAACTTTGCTAAGGGCATACTAAGCTCTTCCTTACATTCCTTTAATACTCTGGCAAATATCTCATCGGGACCTGGTGACTTATTATGCTTTAGTTTGTCTATTTGCTTACTAACATCGTTACTGGTCACTACTATCTCGCTTAATTTATTTTCTTCACTTTCTCTGTATAGAGTCGGAGCTTCGGGTATCATGTTTAAATTTTCGGTGGTGAAAACTGTTGAAAAATATTTATTCAGATTATTGCTCATTTCTCTGTCGTTATCAGTTAGCTCACCGGTATCTGACTGTATTAGTCCAATCTTTTCTTGTGTTTTAGTTTGATACATTTTATAGAATCCCTTGGAGTTTGACTTTGCCTCCCTTGCTATCTTCAGCTCATTATTCCTCTTGGCTTTTCTTATCTCGGTCTTAACCCTACCGGCCAATACCTTATAGTAATCTCGGAGGTAAACTTCACCACGATTTTTCTCCTACCTATAGCCTTTCTTTGTCCAATAATGTTCTTTAAATAATTATTTATCCAATTAGGGTCATTGTTGTTTGATCTGAGTTTTTAGCATGGTATGTTCTGCCTTTGTGCATTAAGTAACTCATTATTTAAATTGTCGTGGAACTCGGCAACCTCAGATCTCGTTATTAGGTCACGTCTCTGGGTAGGTTAAGGTTGCCCTCCGTGGGTACATTGAGTGAGGTCACCTCAAGTGAGGTCATGTAGTTCACCCCCAGAGTGATACCCCCTCTCTCAACTGCCGCTTCAAACTATCAAAGTTTGCCCTTCTGAAATCTGGGACTTTGAAGGTGAAGGTGGAGCTGAAGGTGGATATGTAAATAGAGTTGGAGGTGAAGGTGAAGGTGGAGGTGAAGGTGGATATGTAAATAGAGGTGGAGGTGAAGGTGGAGGTGAAGGTGGAAATGAAGGTGAAGGTGAAGACGAAGGTAGAGGTGAAGGCGGAGGTGATGGTGGAGATCAAGGTAGAGGTGGAGGTGAAGGTGGAGGTGAAGGTGAAGGTGGAGGTGAAGGTGGAGGTGAAGGTGAAAGTGGAGGTGGAGGTAAAGGTGAAGATGAAGGTGAAGGTAGAGTTGAAGTTGAAGGTAGCGGTGAAGGTAAAGCTGAAAGGTGAAGGTGGAGGTGGAGGTGAAAGGGAAGGTGGAGGTAAAAGTGAAGGTGAAGTTGGAGGTGAAAGTGAAGGTGGTGAAGGTGAAGGTGGAGGTAAAGTGAAGGTGAAAGTGAAGGTGAAGGTGGAGGTGAAGATGAAGATAGGTGAAGGTGGAGGTGAAAGTGAAGGTGAAAGTGAAGGTGAAAGTGAAGGTGAGGTGAATGTGGAGTTGAAGGTGAAAGTGAAAGTGGAGGTGAAGAGAGTGAAGGTGAAGCAGGAGGCAGGTGAAGGTGGAGAAGTGAAGATGAAGGTGAAGGTAGAGGTGAAGAGGTGGAGTTGAAGGTGAAGGCGAAGGTGGGGGGTGAAGGTGGAAGGTGGAGGTGGTGTGAAGGTGAGGATTGAATAATGAAGGTAGAGGTGAGGTGGAGTTGAAGGTGAAGGCGAAGGTGGAATTGAAGGTGGAGGTGGTGGTGAGGTGAAGTTGAATGTGAAGGTGGAGGTGAAGGTGGAGGTGAAGAAGTTGGATGTGGCGATGAAGGTGAAGGTAAGTGAAGAATTGAAGGTGAAGGTGGAATTGAATGTGGAGGTGAAGGTGGAGGTGGCAGTGAAGGTGGAGGTGAAGGTGGTGATGAAGGTGAATGTGAAGGTAGAGGTGGTGGTGAAGGTGGAGTTGAATGTGAAGGTAGAGGTGAAGGTGGAGTTGAAGGTGGATGTGAAGGTGGGGGTGAAGGTGGAGTTGAAGGTGAAGGCGAAGGTGGGGTGGGGTGAGTGGAGGTGGTGGTGAAGGTGAAGTTGAATGTGAAGGTGGAGGTGGAGTTGAAGGTGGAGGTGAAGTTGGATGTGTGATGGTGAAGGTGAAGGTAGAGGTGAAGGGGGGGGGGTGAAGGTGAAAGTGGAATTGAATGTGGAGGAGGTGAAGGTGGAGGTGGTGGTGAAGGTGAAGTTGAATGTGAAGGTGGAGGTGAAGGTGGAGGTGAAGTTGGATGTGGCGATGAAGGTGAAGGTAGGAGGTGAAGGGGGGTGAAGGTAGAAGGTGGAATGTGGAGGTGAAGGTGGAGGGTGGTGGTGAAGGTGAAGTTGAATGTGAAGGTGGAGGTGAAGGTGGAGGTGAAGTTGGATGTGGCGATGAAGGTGAAGGTAGAGGTGAAGGGGGGGTGAAGGTGAAGGTGGAATTGAATGTGGAGGTGAAGGTGGAGGTGGCAGTGAAGGTGGAGGTGAAGGTGGTGATGAAGGTGAAGGTGGAGGAGAAGGTGGAGGTAGAGGTGAAAGTGAAGGTGGAGGTGAAAGTGAAGGTGAAGTAGGAGGTGAAGATGGTGAGCTGGAGGCGGAGGTGGGTCCCATAAGCATGATAGCCTTCAGAGGCAGTGTGGATACAACACACTTAACCATAGATACACAAGGAGACGAGGCAGCTTAGCCGACACAGTACTCGACCTTCTTCACCTCCCCAGCTAGTAATATCAGGTCCCGTGTACGTCTGGGTGATCTGGACATACCCCGGGATTGAATCAGCGACCCTTTAGGACAAGACGCGAGTGTTGTGAGTTTATGTTAATATAGAAAACTTGTATCGTCTTGAGGAAGTGTATCGTCTTGAGGAAGTGTATCGTCTTGAGGAATTGTATCGTCTTCAAGAAGTGTATCGTCTTGAGGAAGTGTATCGTATTGAGGAAGTGTATCGTCTTGAGGAAGTGTATCGTCTTGAGGAATTGTATCGTCTTGAAGAAGTGTATCGTCTTGAGGAAGTGTATCGTATTGAGGAAGTGTATCGTCTTGAGGAAGTGTATTGTCTTGAGGAAGTGTATTGTATTGAGGAAGTGTATTGTATTGAGGAAGTGTATCGTCTTGAAGAAGTGTATCGTCTTGAGGAAGTGTATCGTCTTGAATGTATCGTCTTGAGAAGTGTATCGTCTTGAGAAGTGTATCGTCTTGAGGAAGTGTATCGTCTTGAGGAATTTATCGTCTTGAAGAAGTGTATCGTCTTGAGGAAGTGTATTGACTTGAAGAAGAGTATCGTCTTGAGGAAATGTATCGTCTTGAGAAGTGTATCGTCTTGAAGAAGTGTATCGTCTTGATGTCATGAAGAAGTGTATCGTCTTGAGGAAGTGTTAAGAAGTGTATCGTCTTGAAGAAGTGTATCGTCTTGAAGAAGTGTATCGTCTTGAAGAAGTGTATCGTCTTGAAGAAGTGTATCGTCTTGAAGAAGTGTATCGTCTTGAAGAAGTGTATCGTCTTGAGGAAGTATATCGTCATGAAGAAGTGTATCGTCTTGAGGAAGTGTATCGTCTTGAGGAAGTGTATCGTCTTGAAGAAGTGTATCGTCTTGAAGAAGTGTATCGTCTTGAGGAAGTGTATCGTCTTGAAGAAGTGTATCGTCTTGAAGAAGTGTATCGTCTTGAGGAAGTGTATCGTCTTGAAGAAGTGTATCGTCTTGAGGAAGTGTATCGTCTTGAAGAAGTGTATTGCCTCCCTTGTTATGTAACCAGACCCAAGAATCGTACCCAGATAACCTCGCTTTCTACTGCCAAGAATTATATACAAGTATGTTTAGGTCAGAGATGAAGGTAGAGTTAATACAGAGAGCAGCCAGCGAGGTGTGTAACGGTGAGGGCTGGTGAGGCTAGGTGAGGGCTAGAGAGCTGGGTGAGGGCTAGGAGGATGGGTGAGGGCTGGTGAAGCCTAGGAGGGCTGGTGAGGGCTGGGAGGGCTGGTGAGGGCTGGTGATTGTTGGGAGGGCTAGGTGAAGGCTAGAAGATCTGGGTGAGGGCTAGGGGGGATGGGTGAGGGCTAGGAGGCCTGAGTGATGGTTAGGAGGGCCAAGTTAAGGATGTAACTAAGAACACGGACACTCACCTGTGTGGAAGAGATAAATATGATCACCTTCAGCGTGACTTCATCAGTAAATTAATACTACCTGTAATTAACTATGATTAAATGTGATTCACTAGGATGAAATATAATTATCGATGATTAATTTAGAATAATAATGATAGACTAGAAGTTCCTGTGGTAAGATATGAATTATTATGATCGACTTTGGTATATATGGATAAATCAAGAAAAAAGAGAGAGAGAAAAGCTGAAAACAGACATACAGAGAGACTGACAGACAGACAGAGAGACAGACAGACAGACAGACATAAAGCCAAACACTAAACCAAAACGATACCACAAGATTTATTTTCTCAATTTCATCCCACCCTTCATCCATCTGCCGTAAATTTACCTGTGTAGGGAAGGACCTGTTTTGATTGGTCCAGGATGATGATGGATGTCACCTGTCTCACTTGAGGGGGGGGGGGTGTGGTGGGTTATGACAGGTGAGAAGAGGTGTGTAGGTGTGTGTTGGAGAGAATGGGTGATAAAGAGAGAGAGAGAGAGAGAGAACATTATTAAATTACACTGTGTCTCACCTGTATTAAGACAAGTTATTAGCTACGTGTGTGTGTGAAGACGACTGTCAACGTAACATAACAAAAGCTTTCATGTACGTACTGTATAAACAAGGACAGGAAATTAAACATTGTTTATACCGATGATAAGGACGACTACCACGACTACTACCACGACTACTACCACGACTACTACCACACCACCACACCACCACCGACACATACATTCCTACCTGTCCACTTGTACCACCGACATCTGTACCTAAACCACTACCATCACCGTACCACCATCCCCACACCACCACACACACACCACACCACCACCACACACACACCACACACACACACACCACACCACACACACACACATACCACACACCACCCCACACACACCACCCCACCACACACCACCACCACACACACACACCACCACACACCACCACACACACCACCCCTACACACCACCACACCACTCACCACCCCACACACCACCACACACACACACCACCCACCACACACCACCCACACCCACACCACCACATACCCACACCACACCACACCACCCCCACACACACCACACACCCACACACCCACCCACACCCACCACCACACACACACACCACCCTCCCCACACACACCACACACACACCACCACCCCACCACCACACACCACACCCACACACCACCACATACCACCACACCCACACCACCCACACACACACACCACACACACACACACCACCCACACACACACACACACACACACACACACACACACACACACACACACACACACACACACCACCCACCACACCACCACACACACCACCCCCACACACACACACACACACACACACCACCACACACCCACACACACACACACACACACCACCCCACACACACCACCACACACCACCCACCACCTCCACCACTACCACCACCTCCACCATCACGACAGCATTATGACAAAATCTCTCCACTTCTTAAAGACGATAAAAAAACACACTCACTCACATTTCATTCCTATTAATTTTTCGTTTTTTTCGAGTGCTTGTTAAACATGCCTTTGTGTTTTGTTTTGTTTTGTGAGTGTTTTTCTGTTTTATAATTCCAGCTGTAGAAAAAACATTTTAATCTGTCCTGACAAAAAGTGAGTCAAACGAACAATAACAAGGACACACACACACACACACACACACACACACACACACACACACACGTACACACGAATTGTCTAACTGAAAGATTGATCGAAAGATACAGAGAGAGAGAGAGAGATTTAGACAAGTACGTAACATGAACGTAACATTTAATGACAAAGTATCAAGAACTTTCATGTAACTAACAGTAGCACGAACGTAACGTTAAAATGAATGTAATAGTAGGTAGCACGTAACAGTAAATAAAAGGAACAAAACAGAAGCATGAATGTACCACGAGCAGGAATGTAACAAAGGTTCTTATAAGCTTTATTTAAGGTGTGTGTGTGTGTGTGTGTGTGTGTGTGTGTGTGTGTGTGAGCCAGAGAACACAAGCGACTGGGAATTGTTTTAGTGGGTAGAGAGGTCGACTACCGTAGCAGGATATGAGATTTCGTGGTTTCCTATAAAAAAAAGTTTATTGTGTATATACGTAGGGAAGTGTTTTTGTTTTTACCTTTTTATTTGTTTTTTTCAGGGAGTTAGAGGTGTAATATATCATACGAGTGTGTATATATTATTTATCTAATATACTATAGGACAAGCTGTCTGTCTGTCTGTCTGTCTGTCTGTTCTGGGCAGCCGAAACGCCAACATCGTTTTTCATCAAACTTGGTGGAAAAATCGCAAAAAACTTGTAGAGTGGAACAAACCTGGTCCCATGTCGATAGTTTCTTTAGGAAGGCATTAATTAACCATTATATTTACGATGGAAAACGATGCAAGCCTATGGACTTGGCGCACCCCAATTAACCATGCAAGTCTACGGACTTGGCGCACCCTCATTCACTGTACGCTAGCCAAGCCCGAGCGTTCAAACTTTCACTGGGCATGAAGGTGCCCGCAATCACTTGTTATCACCTATACCACAATCCCCTTACGACCTTCTAGCCATCACCCCCCCCCCTTAACAATAACAACACTACAACACCTCTCTCTCACAACCACAACATTCATCCGTTTTCTGATGAGTGGTGTGTTATGATGTTAGGGAAAACTAAACTATTTTTCATACTTTCACCAAAAATGAAATTAATCGTTCACGCAACCTCAAACAACGCCACATGGATGGGAGAAAGAAAAAAAACATGTTCTGTACACGTTGAATGCAATGTCCTGTCTGGTTCACTGTCTCAGACATGATATGAGACCGGCGAACTATGACAGAACGCTCGTCGCTTGTTTGACGATGGGTCCATGGGCAGGGTGGATGGGTCCATGGGCTGGTTGGGTCCATGGGCTGGGTGGGTCCATGGGTTGGGTGGGTTCATGGGCTGGGAGGGGACTGGTCTGTTCCTCCTCCCATGGGCTATATGACGCGCCGCTAGCAAGGTAATTATGCATGTTATCACCACCGTGTCTGTCAATATCACGACAGATGTTCATCTCTGAATACCACCATTCTAACCTACTCTCTCTCTCTCTCTCTCTCTCTCTCTCTCTCTCTCTCTCTCTCTCTCTCTCTCTCGATTGTTGTTTCAATTTGTTTGTGTGTGCTTGATTGTGTGTGAGTGTGTATTTAACCATGTGCATGTGTGTACTTCCTTGAATGTGTACATATTTGTCCCACTACAGGAGGATGTCCATTTTTGTGTAGATGTCCTTGGAATTGAGGAAGCCTCCATGTGCGTCATGAAAATCTACGCGCCACCATATACACTACATCTACTACACCATCCTCTACACTACATCGACTACACCATCATCTACACTACATCTACTACACCATAATCTACACTACATCTACTACACCATCATCTACACTACATCTAATAAACCATCATCTACACTACATCTACTACACCATAATCTACACTACATCAACTACAACATCATCTACACTACATCTAATAAACCATCATCTACACTACATCTAATAAACCATCATCTACACTACATCTACTACACCATCATCTACACTACATTTAATAAACCATCATCTACACTACATCAACTACACCATCATCTACACTACATCTACTACAACATCATCTACACTACATCTAATACACCATCATCTACACTACATCTACTACACCATCATCTACACTACATCTACTATACCATCTTCTACACTACATCAACTACACCATCCTCTACACTACATCTACTACACGATCCTCTACACTACATCTACTACACATTTAAGATAACTCACTCTATTCCAGGCTGACTATAAATCGCTACCGTAGTTGGTAATCTGCTCAGACAATTTATGGTGTCAAAATAATTGCTAAAATATTTGAATCAAAAATGTGTCACAGGTGTGTAACGCACAGGTGTGTAACGCTCAGCTGTTTGGTGATATGTCTAATAGTGTTGAGCCTAAGTGGACACGAGGCCAAAAAGATACAGTCACTGCTCGGGCTGACTGATGAAGACATTGTCGCACTTCATTGGTGGACGAGTAAGCAAATGACTGTGGCGGACATGGACAAAATTGCTCGATATTTTGGTTATCATTTGACTCCGATAAAAGATGACTCCAGCAAAGAAAACTTGTTCGCTGAGTCCATTATTTTTGAAAAAATTTACCACAACAGGTTTGGAGAGGTATTCATGTAAACCAATGTGCAAAACGTTTACACCATCAGAGAGCCTGACGACGGCATCACAGAGTAGGACTGGGAAGAATATATTGCTAAAAATTTTGAAATCGACGAAGAGTACAACAACCGTCTGGAGGAAACGTACTCCAATGAAGAGTCCAGCAACCTTGATCTGGAGGATACGTCCTCCAACGTAGAGTCCAGCAACCTTGATCTGGAGGATACGTCCTCCAACGTAGAGTCCAGCAACCTTGATCTGGAGGATACGTCCTCCAACGTAGAGTCCAGCAGCCTTGATCTGGAGGATACGCACTCCAACGAAGAGTCCTGCAACCTTGATCTGGTGGAAACGTACTCCAACGTAGAGTCCAGCAACCTTGATCTGGAGGATACGCACTCCAACGAAGAGTCCAGCAACCTTGATCAGGTGGAAACGTCCTCCAACGTAGAGTCCAGCAACATTGAACTGGAGGCAACGTACTCCAACGTAGAGTCCAGCAGCCTTGATCTGGAGGATACGCACTCCAACGTAGAGTCCAGCAACCTTGATCAAGTGGAAACGTACTCCAACGTAGAGTCCAGCAACATTGAACTGGAGGCAACGTATCTGGGCAGAGCCCAGCAACTTTGATCTGGGAGGATACGTACCCAACGTAGAGTCCAGCAACCTTGATCTGGAGGATACGCACTCCAACGTAGAGTCCAGCAACCTTGATCTCGTGGAAACGTCCTCCAACGAAGAGTCCAGCAACATTGAACTGGAGGCAACGTACGCCAACGTAGAGTCCAGCAGCCTTGATCTGGAGGATACGCACTCCAACGTAGAGTCCAGCAACCTTGATCTCGTGGAAACGTCCTCCAACGAAGAGTCCAGCAACATTGAACTGGAGGCAACGTACGCCAACGTAGAGTCCAGCAGCCTTGATCTGGAGGATACGCACTCCAACGTAGAGTCCAGCAACCTTGATCTGGTGGAAACGTCCTCCAACGAAGAGACCAGCAACATTGAACTGGAGGCAACGTACTCCAACGTAGAGTCCAGCAGCCTTGATCTGGAGGATACGAACTCCAACGTAGAGTCCAGCAACCTTGATCTAGTGGAAACGTACTCCAACGAAGAGTCCAGCAACCTTGATCTGGTGGAAACGTACTCCAACGTAGAGTCCAGCAGCCTTGATCTGGAGGATACGTCCTCCAACGTAGAGTCCAGCAACCTTGATCTGGTGGAAACGTCCTCCAACGAAGAGACCATCAACATTGAACTGGAGGCAACGTATTCCAACGTAGAGTCCAGCAGCCTTGATCTGGAGGATACGAACTCCAACGTAGAGTCCAGCAACCTTGATCTAGTGGAAACGTACTCCAACGAAGAGTCCAGCAACCTTGATCTGGTGGAAACGTACTCCAACGTAGAGTCCAGCAACGACGATAATGAAGAACCTTGGCAGCTTAAAAAGTATTATGCCCTAGATAATCCTAGATTCGTTACTGATACAGCAGTGCGCTTGGAACCCCCCGAAATCTACGATAACCAAGGTGAGTGGCTACTGCACGCTCCGGTACTCTTCGGCCCAGTGTTCGGCGAAGACGGTTCTATATTCCACATGAGCAGGGACAGAAAGTCTAGCGACGATGATGAAGACAAATGGAACACCTTCCAATCTCCCATACTCTCCCCACCTCTCATCCCATCCCTAGTCCATCCCCCACATTCTCCTTCTCCCCTTTCCCCTCTTCCCTCCCCTCCTCTCATCTCCCCTCTTTCCTCCCAAGAAGAAGAAGACGAGGAGGAGAAAGAAGAATCTTCCACCGCCTGGGACTCCAACGAATGGCAGAGTATTAACCTCCCATTAAACCGAACGAACATCAAAGCATGGTTGAGTAAGCTCCATGAGCACCGGTGGAAGGTAACTGGCATGGTAGTGGCTGAGGGGCTAATGATTTCGTTGATTGCATATTTCCTCAGCAAGTTCGGTAGTTCAAAAATTCTAGGAGAACATTCTCAAAGCCCAATGTGTCCTCGCCCTTCTCTCCCACGAACTGGAGGAGCAGTCTTACTCTCCCCTAGAACCTTCGTCTACGACAACAACGGTAGTATAGAAATTGGACTATGCGAAACTATCGATAAAAAATATTGAGGAGACTTTCCCAATTTTGTACATTTCATTTTTATTTTCAGCCGGGCAAAGCAAAACCATGAATCACCAAATTAACGTGAAAATTTCCCGAGAATTAATAATATTTCCCCCCCAAAAATGATCTAAATTTAATTATTATGCATTATATTATTTTTTATCAACCTTTATGCATAAAAACTCTCTCTCTCTCTCTCTCTCTCTCTCTCTCTCTCTCTCTCTCTCTCTCTCTCTCTCTTACACGCAGTAAATTACTTATAATGGAGAACTGTTCTGTTTTAGAAAAAATTGCTCAAATGAAGTCTTAAACTTTTATTATGAAAAATACAATATTTTGTAATACGTATATTAGGGGGCAGTGAAATTTTGCTCAAAGCTGCACTCTTCAGGTATTGTTCCTTATACATATCTAAGACTCCATGCCAAATTTGAAGCTGATATGTCGAGGTTTAGTCTGCCGCATTTTCTACTGAAATTTTTAAATTTACCTACAGTACTAGCCAAACAGCCGCTGTGGCGGTGCAATGTTCTGTTCAGTGTTTATCAACTTTTTTTTTCATATCTCTTATTTCATTTAAGTTGTCTTGTTGCAGATGAGTATGGTGTTATGTCTATATTGATTATCAGCCTTTTCTCATTTCATTTCTCAATGTTGTGTTACTGTACTGTAATGTAGGGGAAACCTGGGTAAGTTGGCGCACTTGAAATTATTCAAATAGTTACCGTTAAGCAATTCACACCGCAGGAGTGTGACGGATATCACCTGGCATGTAATTGTGTTATAAAAGTTCCCAAACGTGAGGTGCAGTTTCTCCTTGACCAGCGAGGTGATAGGAAGATGAAGATTGCAGGGGTTGACATGAAAGTGACGAAGATGTGGGACAGAGTGACGGCAAGAGAGAAGCATGATACGGACAGAGTTAGGAGACAGCTTGAGCAAAAACATAGATATCTGGTCGCTGGAGATATTCCTTATGTTGAGGATAATTCAGATGATTCAAGAGATATTCCTCTCGTCAATACTGATGCTGATTTTGTCCCTGATCCAAGGGCTCTGACAGACACCAGTTCACAGAACCGGACAAGACTCCCTACACTGGCTGCCGCTTGTGACCGATACTTGATTAGTGATTATGCTGGAGCTGCCATTGCTACTGCCACCTTAACTGACTATGGCATTATCACAAAGGATGACAAGAGTCAGGTTATTGGACCACATAAGCTGCGGGATGCGAGACAAAAATACCGATTTAAGAGGCAAGAAATTGAGATGGCTAGTTTAGATAATTTGACGTCACTCTATTTTGATGGTAAGAAGACCGCCACTCGTGTGATGATAAAGAATGAGAAGACCGAGAAATGGAGTTCGAGGATGATGGTGAAAGATCATTATGTCATCATGGTTGAGCCTGGCAATGAATATCTCACACATGTGACTCCCAAGACTGGACACGGAAAGCAGATTGCCAAAACTATTCACGAGTTTCTGGTGGAGAAAAATCTAACCCAGCAGCCCATTGTGTGTGTGTTGGTTGTGATGGAATCAATGTAAATGTAGGATCAGAAAATGGAGTCATTCATCATCTTGAAATGTTACTTGGTCACCCGCTCCATTATTTCATATGTCAGCTTCACGGAAATGAGCTGCCTTTCCGCGCAGTTTTTTATCACTATGATGGTAAACCAAGTGGTCCTGAGCATTGGCGTGGTCCCATTGGAAAGCAGATCAAGGAGTCTTTGTCTGAGCTTCCAGTTGTCGCCTTCCAGCCAGTCAGTTTCCCTGATTTCCCTGTGTTTAATGATGAAGTGGAGAAAGATCTGTCCTGGGATCAGAAATACCTGTATAGGATTTGTAAAGGAGTTATCACAGGTGTTGTTGAAGATGACTTGGCTGCTATTGAGCCAGGTCCTCCCTGTGTGTCAAGGTGGAACACCTTATGGAGTAGAATCCTCAGGCTGTATGTAGCAACATCAAGACCCAGCCATGAGTTGAAAAGAATTGTCATTACAATAATAAGTTCAGTGCTCCAATGTGGTTTTACATCAAGATACACCCTTACGTAACACACGGCTCAAGGAACGTATTTCAGTCCCTGCTATATATGAAACACCTGAATAGTGAGGAGGAGACGATAGTGAAGAAGGCTGTCCAGAGAAATGCATACTTCGCCCACACAGATCAACTTCTTCTTGGTATGTGTGCAGATGAGGACATGACTGTTAGAGAAAAAGCTGTCTCAATGATAAGAAAAATTAGAGAGGAGAATCAGCAAAAGGAAGAATGCACTGGCAGATCTGAAGAGGAGGAGGAAGATTCTGATGCTGCTGTTGACGAGAGTTTGTTAAACTATACTGATGAGGAGGGTAAAGATGGAGATGGGAATGAGGATGTGGCTCCTGTAGTCAACATGAGAAAGGTGGTGACTCCGAAACTAAAGTGGCAAGCAAAAAACTATCATTCCATGATTAACTGGAGGAATGAACTCAAGACTGAGCCTCCTTACATTGCTTCTCTGTCAAATTTACAGGTTAATGACATTCTTGAGACACCATTAGTGGTGCCCAAGTGGCCAAACAGCACTCAGGCGGTCGAGAGAGGCATAAAAGTGATGACTGAAGCTTGCACTGAAGTGACGGGATACGAATCGAGAGATGGATATATTAGGCAAAGATTATTGTCTAGGAAAATGATGCCAAGGTTCCGCACAAAAAGAATTTCAATATGAACTTGTAATGATTTTCTATACGGTGTACCTGTAAAATAACATGTGAATTAAATCGATGTCACCCATGTAAAATTTATCATTATCCTGGAAAACATTAAATGACACCTAATTTTTGGTATACACTAAAAGTTGACAAAAAGTCGTTCGCGATGCGGCAGGGTAAGTATGCATGAAATGGCATGAACTTTTGCACAGGTGTTTGTTACAGCCATACAAACGATGCCTGAAAAGTGCAGCCTGCAACTCAAATAAAAGTGTTTTTTCCCTGCCCCCATATACGTCGTATATACTTCACCAACCACTGTTAAACTTAGTGGAATTGTGGTGGTTAAGTAAAGCTCCTTTCAACGCTGTTAACCTAGTTTCTCCGTGAAGAAAACAAAATCCCTCATTGACACTTTCCATTAAATCAGCATAATTATTCCTTTTCATAATAATCAAATTTCCCCCCAAACTGCCATTTTCCTAGATTTTCCCTAAATCCACTCCAATTTCCCGGCCAAGGAACTTTTTCACCAAAACTGGGAGCTCTGATTATTATTACAATTATTACACAACTACTACTGCTGCTGTCCGTCAGTTTTTTGTCTGCCTTGGCTGTGTTCTCAGCCTGACCTGTGTTACCCTCTCAGTCTGACCTGTGTTATCCTCTCAGTCTGACCTGTGATACCCTCTCAGTCTGACCTGTGTTACCCTCTCAAGTTGACCTGTGTTACTCTCTCAGTCTGACCTGTGATACCCTCTCAGTTTGACCTGTGTTACCCTCTCAGTCTGACCTGTTACCTCTCAGTCTGACCTGTGTTACCCTCTCAGTCTGACCTGTGTTACCCTCTCAGTCTGACTTGTCAAATATACTACAGACTAGGCGTGTGTCTGTCTGTCTGTTATGGGCAGCCGAAACGTCACAATCGTTTTTCATCAAACTTGGTGGAAAAATCGCAAAAATTCGTAGAGTGGACCAAACCTGGTCCCATGACGATAGTTTCTTTAGGAAGGCATTAATTAACCATTTTATTTACGATGGAAAACGATGTAAGTCTATGGACTTGGCGCATCCCAATTAACAATGCAAGTCTACGGACTTGGCGCACCCTCATTCACTTATGCCAGCCGGACGGCGAACCTGGCACGAAGGGCCCACTGTCATACAATACAATACAAAACAAAACAGTACAGTACGTACAGTACATTACAGTACAATGCCACACAATACCATACCATACAATACAATACACACCGAACTCTAAATATTTGTAAGAATAAAACATAATTATATAGACATGTAAAACTCACAACTTGATAAGATATCCGTAAGACATTAGCTATTGGAAATGTGATTAAATGTTTTGTCATTAATCCAGTTTGAAATGTACAGGTATTGGTGGTACAATCCTAATGGTCTCTAATCCTGTTGATTAGGTGAGGTTAATCTGGGTTATTAAGATTAAAGATTAGGTGTGGGGTTTATTTTACCTGTGTTAGTCTCAGGTACGACCCGTATTATAACAACCAGGACCATGATTATAACAACCAGGACCATGATTATAACAACCAGGACCATGATTATAACAACCAGGACCAAGATTATAACAACCAGGACCAAGATTGTAACAACCAGGACCATGATTATAACAACGACCATGATTATAACAACCACGACCATGATTATAACAACCACGACCATGATTATAACAACCAGGACCAAGATTATAACAACCAGGACCAAGATTGTAACAACCAGGACCATGATTATAACAACCAGGACCAAGATTATAACAACCAGGACCATGATTATAACAACCAGGACCATGATTATAACAACCAGGACCAAGATTATAACAACCAGGACCATGATTATAACAACCAGGACCAAGATTATAACAACCAGGACCATGATTATAACAACCAGGACCATGATTATAACAACCACGACCATGATTATAACAACCACGACCATGATTATAACAACCACGACCATGATTATAACAACCACGACCATGATTATAACAACCAGGACCAAGATTGTAACAACACGACCATGATTATAACAACAACGACCATGATTATAACAACCAGGACCATGATTATAACAACCACGACCATGATTATAACAACCACGACCATGATTATAACAACCAGGACCATGATTATAACAACCAGGACCAAGATTATAACAACCAGACCATGATTATAACAACCAGGACCAAGATTATAACAACCAGGACCATGATTATAACAACCAGGACCATGATTATAACAACCAGGACCAAGATTATAACAACCACGACCATGATTATAACAACCACGACCATGATTATAACAACCACGACCATGATTATAATAACCACGACCATGATTATAACAACCACGACCATGATTATAACCACGACCATGATTATAACAACCACGACCATGATTATAACAACCAAACCATGATTATAATAACCACGACCATAATTATAACAACCACGACCATGATTATAACAACCACGACCATGATTATAACAACTACGAATATGATTATAATAACCATGGCCATGATTATAACAACCACGATCATGATTATAACAACCACGACCATGGTTATAATAACCACGACCATGATTATAACAACCACGACCATGATTATAACAACCACGACCATGATTATAACAACCACGACCATGATTGTAACAATCACGACCATGATTATAACAACCACGACCATGATTATAACAACCACGACCATGATTATAACAACCACGGCCATGATTATAACAACCTAGGTAAACTGTACCACCGGGCTCGCCACCGGGCACGAAGGGCCCATGATCACTTGTCTAATATACTATAGGACTAGCCGGTGTCTGTCGTCTGTCTGTCTGTCTTTTGTTTTGGGCAGAGAAACGGTACAAACGTTTTTCATCAAACTTTTTGGAAAATCATAAAAATTCATAGAGTGGAACAAACGTTCCATGTCGATGGTTTCTTTAGGAAGGCGTTAATTTGTCTTATTTACGATGGAAAACGATGCATGTCCTATGGACTTGGAGCACCCCAATTAACCATGCAAGTCTACGGACTTGGCGCACCCTCATTCACTGATACGCTAGCCAACACGGCGTTCAAACTTTCACTTGGCACGAAAGTTGCCCCAATCACTTGTTATCACCTATACCACAATCCTTACGACCTTCTAGCCATCTTAACAATAACAACACTACAACACCTCTCTCTCTAACCACAACATTCATCCGTTTTCTGATGAGTGGTGTGTTATGATATTGAAACTAAACTATTTTTCATACTTTCACCAAAACTGAAATTAATCGTTCACGTGACCTCAAACAACGCCACATGGATGGGAGAAAGAAAAAAACATGTTCTGTACACGTTGAATGCAATGTCCTGTCTGGTTCACTGTCTCAGGGTGGGTGGGTCCATGGGCTGGTTGGGTCCATGGGCTGGGTTGAGTCCGGGTTGGGTGGGTTCATGGGCTGGGAGGACTGGTCTGTTCCTCCTCCCATGGGCTATGACGCGAGTAGCAAGGTAATTATGCATGTTATCACCACCATGTCTGTCAATATCACGACAGATGTTCATCTCTGAATACCACCATTCTAACCTACTCTCTCTCTCTCTCTCTCTCTCTCTCTCTCTATTGTTGTTTCAATTTGTTTGTGTGTGTGATTGTGTGTGAGTGTGTATTTAACCATGTGCATGTGTGTACTTCCTGAATGTGTACATATTTGTCCCACTACAGGAGGATGTCCATTTTTGTGTAGATGTCCGTGGAATTGAGGAAGCCTCCATGTGCGTCGTGAAAATCTACGGCCACCATATACTACATCTACTACACCATCCTCTACACTACATCGACTACACCATCATCTACACTACATCAACTACACCATAATCTACTTCCTCCTACTACACCATCATCTACACCATCTAATAAACCATCATCTACACTACATCTACTACACCATAATCTACACTACATCAACTACAACATCATCTACACTACATCTAATAAACCATCATCTACTACATCTAATAAACCTCATCTACACTACATCTACTACACCATCATCTACACTACATTTAATAAACCATCATCTACACTACATCAACTACACCATCATCTACACTACATCTACTACAACATCATCTACACTACATCTAATACACCATCATCTACACTACATCTACTACACCATCATCTACATCTACTATACCATCTTCTACACTACATCAACTACACCATCCTCTACACTACATCTACTACACGATCCTCTACACTACATCTACTACACATTTAAGATAACTCACTCTATTCCAGGCAGACTATAAATCTACAC
>NW_024740953.1:0-14553 GCF_018991925.1 Homarus americanus | reverse complement strand
AACAAAGTCCTCTGAACGAGTATAACAAAGTCACCTGATTGAGTATACCAAAGTCCCCTGATCGAGTATAACAAAGGCCTCTGTTCGAGTATAACAAAGTCCCCTGAACGATTACAACAAAGTCCCCTGATCGAGTATAACAAAGTCCCCTGATCGAGTATAACAAGGCCCCGGATCGTGTATAACAAAGGCCCCTGGTCGAGTATAACAAAGTCCCCTGATCGAGTATAAAAAAAGGCCCCTGGTCGAGCATAACAAAGTCCCCTGGTCGATTATAAGAAAGTCCCTTGATCGAGTAAAACATAGTCCCCTGGTCGAGTATAACAAAGTCCCCTGATCGAATATAACAAAGCACCCTGCTCGAGTAAAGCAAAGTCCGCTGATTGAGTATAACAAATTCCTCTGAACAAGTATAACAAAGTCACCTGATCGAGTATACCAAAGTCCCTTGATGGAGTATAACAAAGGCCCCTGATCGAGTATAACAAAGACCCTGAACGAGTACATCAAAATCCCCTGATCGAGTATAACAAAGTCCCCTGGTCGAGTATAACATAGAACCGGATCGAGCATAACAAAGGCCCCTGGTCGAGCATAACAAAGTCCCCTGGTCGAGTATAACAAAGTCCCCTGATCGAGAGAAACAAAGTCCCCTGGTCGAGTATAACAAAGTCCCCTGGCCAAGTAAATCAAAGTTTCCTGATTGAGTATAACAAAGCCCCGGATCGAGCCTAACAAACGCCCCTGGTCGAGCATAACAAAGTCCCCTGGTCGAGTATAACAAAGTCCCCATGTCAACAGAAACAAAATCCCCTGGTCGAGTATAACAAAGTCCCCTCATCGAGTATAACAAAGTCCCCTGATCGAGTATAACAAAGTCCCCTTATCGAGTATAACAAAAAGGCTCCTGGTCGAGCATAACAAAGTCCCCTGGTCGAGTATAACAAAGTCTCCTGATCGAGTAAAACAAAGTCCCCTGGTCGAGTATAACAAAGACCCCTGATCGAGTATAACAAAGCCCCCTGATAGAGAAAAACAAAGTCCCCTCATTGAGTATAACAAAGTCCCTTGATCGAGTATAACAATGTCCCCTGATCGAGCATAACAAAGGCACCCTGGTCGAGTATAACAAAGCCCCCTGAACGAGTATGACAAAGACCCATGAACGAATATAACAAAGTCACCTGATCGAGTAAAACAAAGTCCCCTGAATGAGAATAACAAAGGCCCCCGATCGAGTATAACAAAGGCACCTGACCGAGTATAACAAAGTCCCCTGGTCGAGTATAACAAAGTCCCCTGATCGAGTAAAACAAAGACCCTGGTCGAGTATAACAAAGTCCCCTGATTGAGTATAACAAAGTCCTCTGATCGAGTATAACAAAGTCCCCTGTTCGAGCATAACAAAGGCCCCTGGTCGAGTATTAAAACGTCCCCTGGTCGAGTATAACAAAGTCCCATGGACGACTATAACAAAGTCCCATGATCGAGTATAACAAAGCCAATCATCGAGTACAACAAAGTCCCCTGATCGAATATAACAAAGCCCCTTGCTCGAGTAAAACAAAGTCCCCTGATTGAGTATAACAATGTCCCCTGATCGAATATAACAAAGCCCCCTGCTCGAGTAAAACAAAGTCCCCTGATTGAATATAACAAAGTTCTCTGAACAAGTATAACAAAGTCACCTGATCGAGTATACCAAAGTCCCTTGATCGAGTATAACAAAGGCCCCTCATCGAGTATAACAAAGACCCTGAACGAGTACAACAAAATCCCCTGATCGAGTATAACAAAGTCCCCTGATCGAGTATAACAAAGCCCCCTCATCGAGAAAAACAAAGTCCCCTGATTGACTATAACAAAGTACTCTGATCGAGTAAAACAAAGTCCCCTAATCGAGTATAACAAAGCCCCTAATCGAGTATAACAAAGTCCCCTGATCGAGTATAACAAAGCTCCGGATCGAGCATAGCAAAGGCCCCTCATCGAGCATAAGAAAGTCCCCTGGTCGAGTATAACAAAGTCCCCATGTCAACAGAAACAAAGTCCCCTGGTCGAGTATAACAAAGTCCCCTGATCGAGAATAACAAAGTCCATTGATCGAGTATAACAAAGTCCCCTTATCGAGTATAACAAAGGCTCCTCGTCGAGTATAACAGTCCCCTGGTCGAGTAAACAAAGTCTCTGATCAGGTAAGACAAAAGCCCGGATCGAAAGTATACGAAGCCCCTGGTCGAGAAAACAAAGTCCCCTAATTGAGTATATAACAAAGTCTCCTGATCGAGTATAACAAAGTCCCCTGATCGAGCTTAACAAAGGCACCCTTTTCTAGTATAACAATGTCCCCTGGTCGAGTATAACAAAGTCCCCTGATCGAGTATAACGAAGGCCCCTGATCGAGTATAACAAAGTCCCCTGATCGAGTATAACAAAACCCACTTGATCGAGTATAACAAAGCCCCCTGATCAAATATAAAAAGTCCCCAGATTTAGTATAACAAAGTCCCATCATCGAGTATAACAAATTCCCATGATCGAGCATAACAAAGGCACCCTGGTCGAGCATAACAAAGTCCCCTGGTCGAGTATAACAAAGTCCCCTGATCGAGTATAACAAAGACCTCAGATCGAGTACACCAAAGTCCCCTGATCGAGTATAACAAAGCCCCCTGATCGAGTATAACAAAGACCTCTCATCGAGTATAAGAAAGTCCCCTGATCGAGTGTAACAAAGTCCCCTGATCGAGTATAATAAAGTCCCCTGATCGAGTAAAACAAAGTCCCCTGGTCAAGTATAACAAAGGCCCCTAATCGAGTATAACAAAGACCTCTCATTGAGTATAACAAAGTCCCCTGAGCGAATAAAAAAAAGGCCCCTCGTCGAGCATAAGAAAGTCCCCTGGTCGAGTATACCAAAGTCCCCTGATCGAGTAAAACAAAGTCCGAAGGCGAGTATAACAAAGTCCCCTGATCGAGAGAAACAAAATCACCTGATCGAGTAAAACAAAGACCCCTTGTCAAGTATAACAAAGGCCCCTAATCGAGTATAACAAAGGCACCCTGGTCTAGTATAACAATGTCCCCTGGTCGAGTATAACAAAGTCCCCTGATCGAGTATAACGAAGGCCCCTGATCGAGTATAACAAAACCCACTTGATCGAGTATAACAAAGCCCCCTGATCAAATATAAAAAGTCCCCAGATTTAGTATAACAAAGTCCCATCATCGAGTATAACAAATTCCCATGATCGAGCATAACAAAGGCACCCAGGTCGAGCATAACAAAGTCCCTGGTCGAGTATAACAAAGTCCCCTGATTGAGTATAACAAAGTCCTCTGATCGAATATAACAAAATCCCCTGGTCGAGCATAACAAAGGCACCCTGGTCGAGTATAACAAAGTCCCCTGGTCGAGTATAACAAAGCCCCCTGATCGAGTATAACGAAGGCCCCTGATCGAGTATAACAAAGTCACCTGATCGAGTATAACAAAGCCCCGGATCGAGCATAACAAAGGCCCCTGGTCGAGCATAACAAAGTCCCCTGGTCGAGTAAAACAAAGTCCCATGTTCGAGAGAAACAAAGTCCCCTGGTTGCATATAACAAAGTCCCCTGATCGAGTATAACAAAGTCCCCTGATCGAGTATAACAAAAAGGCTCCTGGTCGAGCATAACTAAGTCCCCTGGTCGAGTATAACACAGTCTCCTGATCGAGTAAAACAAAGTCCCCTGGTCGAGTATAACAAAGTCAAATGATCGAGTATAACAAAGCCCCCTGATCGAGAAAAACAAAGTCCCCGAATTGAGTATAACAAAATCCCCTGATCGAGTAAAACAAAGTCCCCTGATCGAGCTTAACAAAGGCACCCTGGTCTAGTATAACAATGTCCCTTGGTCGAGTATAACAAAGTCCCCTGATCGAGTATAACGAAGGCCCCTGATCGAGTATAACAAAGTCCCCTGATCGAGTATAACAAAACCCACTTGATCGAGTATAACAAAGCCCCCTGATCAAAAATAAAAAGTCCCCAGATTTAGTATAACAAAGTCCCATCATTGAGTATAACAAATTCCCATGATCGAGCATAACAAAGGCACCCTGGTCGAGCATAACAAAGTCCCCTGGTCGAGTATAACAAAGTCCCCTGATCGAGTATAACAAAGACCTCAGATCGAGTATACCAAAGTCCCCTGATCGAGTATAACAAAGCCCCCTGATCGAGTATAACAAAGACCTCTCATCGAGTATAAGACAGTCCCCTGATCGAGTGTAACAAAGTCCCCTGATCGAGTATAATAAAGTCCCCTGATCGAGTAAAACAAAGTCCCTGGTCAAGTATAACAAAGGCCCCTAATCGAGTATAACAAAGACCTCTCATTGAGTATAACAAAGTCCCCTGAGCGAATAAAAAAAGGCCCCTTCTCGAGCATAAGAAAGTCCCCTGGTCGAGTATACCAAAGTCCCCTAATCGAGTAAAACAAAGTCCGAAGGCGAGTATAACAAAGTCCCCTGATCGAGAGAAACAAAATCACCTGATCGAGTAAAACAAAGTCCACTTGTCAAGTATAACAAAGGCAACTAATCGAGTATAACAAAGACCTCTGATTGAGTATAACAAAGTCCCCTGAGCGAATAAAAAAAGGCCCCTGGTCGAGCATAACAAAGTCCCCTGGTCGAGTATACCAAAGTCCCCCAATCGAGTAAAACAAAGTGCCCTGGTCGAGTATAACAAAGTCCCCTGATCGAGAAACAAAGTCCCCTGGTCGAGAGCAATAAAGTCCCTCATCGAGTATAAAGTACTCTGACTTAGGAGTAAAAACAAGTCCCCTGGTCGAGTAAGTAAAAACAAAGTCCCTGATCGAGGCAACAAGTCCCCTGATTGAGTATATAACAAGTCCCCTGATCGAGTATAACAAAGTCCCCTGGTCGAGTATAACAAAGTCCCCTAATCGAGAGAAACAAAGTCCCCTGGTTGCATATAACAAAGTCCCCTGATCGAATTTAACAAAGTCCCCTGATCGAGTATAACAAAGTCCCCTGATCGAGTATAACAAAAAGGCTCCTGGTCGAGCATAACTATGTCCCCTGGTCGAGTATAACAAAGTCTCCTGATCGAGTAAAACAAAGTCCCCTGGTCGAGTATAACAAAGCCCAAATGATCGAGTATAAAAACACCCATGATCAAATATACAAAGTCCCCTGATCGAGTATATCAAAGCCCCCTTGTCGAGTATAACAAAGTCTCCTCATCGAGTATAACAAAGTTCCTTGATCGAGTATAACAAAGTCCCCAAACGAGTATATCAAAGTCACCTGATCGAGTATAACAAAGTCCCCTGCTCGAGTATAACAACGTCCCCAGATCGAGCATAAGAAACGCTCCTGATCGAGTATAACAAAGCTGCCTGGTCGAGTATAACAAAGTCCCCTGGGCGAGTAATACAAAGTCCCCTGATCGAGTATAAAAAAAACCCCTCATTGAGTATTACAAAGGCCTATCTTTGAGTATAACAAAGACCCCTGATCGAGTATAACAAAGTCCCATGAACGAATATAACAAAGTCACCTGATCGAGTATACCAAAGTCCCCTGATCGATTATAACAAAAGCCCCTGCTTGAGTATAAAAATGGCCCCTCATCGAGTATAACAAAGTCCTCTAAATGAGTATAACAAAGGCCCTCGATCGAGTATAACAAAGGCACCTGACCGAGTATAACAAAGTCCCCTGGTCGAGTATAAAAAAGTCCCCTGATTGAGTATAACAAAGTCCTCTGATCGAGTATAACAAAGTCCCCTAGTCGAGCATAACAAAGGCCCCTGGTCGAGTATAAAAACGTCCCCTGGTCGAGTATAACAAAGTCCCCTGGACGACTATAACAAAGTCCCATGAGCGAGTATAACAAAGCCCCCTCATCGAGTATGACAAAGGCCCCTGATCGAGTATAACAAAGCCCCCTGATTGAGTATACCAAAGTCCCCTGATCGAGTATAACAAAGGCCTCTATTCGAGTATAACAAAGTCCCCTGAACGATTACAACAAAGTCCCTTGATCGAGTATAACAAAGTCCCCTGATCGAGTATAACAAAGCCCCGGATCGTGTATAACAAAGGCCCCTGGTCGAGTATAACAAAGTCCCCTGATCGAGTATAACAAAACGGCCCCTAGTCGAGCATAACAAAGTCCCCTGGTCGATTATAACAAAGTCCCCTGCTCGAGTAAAACAAAGTCCCCTGATTGAGTATAACAAAGTCCTCTGAACAAGTATAACAAAGTCACCTGATCGAGTATACCAAAGTCCCTTGATCGAGTATAACAAAGGCCCCTGATCGAGTATAACAAAGACCCTGAACGAGTACATCAAAATCCCCTGATCGAGTATAACAAAGTCCCTTGATCGAGTATAACAAAGAACCGAATCGAGCATAACAAAGGCCCCTGGTCGAGCATAACAAAGTCCCCTGGTCGAGTATAAGAAAGTCCCCTGATCGTATATAACAAAGCCCACTGATCGAGTAAAACAAAGTCCCCTGATTGAATATAACAAAGTCCTCTGAACAAGTATAACAAAGTCACCTGATCGAGTATACCAAAGTCCCTTGATCGAGTATAACAAAGGCCCCTGATCGAGTATAACAAAGACCCTGAAAGAGTAAATCAAAATCCCCTGATCGAGTTTAACAAAGTCCCTTGATCGAGTATCACAAAAAACCGAATCGAGCATAACAAAGGCCCCTGGTCGAGCATAACAAAGTCCCCTGGTCGAGTATAACAAAGTCACCTGATCGAGTATAACAAAGTCCCCTGAATGAGTATAACAAAGGCCCCCGATCGAGTATAACAAAGGCACCTGACCGAGTATAACAAAGTCCCCTGGTCGAGTATAACAAAGTCCCCTGATCGAGTAGACAAAGTCCCCAGGTCGAGTATAACAAAGTCCCCTGATTGAGTATAACAAAGTCCTCTGATCGAGTATAACAAAGTCCCCTGGTCGAGCATAACAAAGGCCCCAGGTCGAGTATAAAAACGTCCCCTGATCGAGCATAACAAAGGCACCCTGGTCGAGTATAACAATGTCCCCTGGTCGAGTATAACAAAGTCCCCTGATCGAGTATAACGAAGGCCCCTGATCGAGTATAACAAATTCACCTGATCGAGTATAACAAAGCCCCCTTGATCGAGTATAACAAAGACCCCTGATCAAATATAAAAAGTCCCCTGATTCAGTATAACAAAGTCCCCTCATCGAGTATAACAAATTCCTATAATCGAGCATAACAAAGGCACCCTGGTAGAGTATAACAAAGTCCCCTGGTCGAGTATAACAAAGTCCCCTGATCGAGAGAGACAAAGTCCCCTGGTCGAGTATAACAAAGTCCCCTGATCGAGTATAACAAAGTCCCCTCATCGAGAAAAACAAAGTCCCCTGATTGAGTATAACAAAGTACTCTGATCGAGTAAAACAAAGTCCCCTGGTCGATTAAAACAAAGTCCCCTGATCGAGTATAACAAAGTCCCCTGAACGAGTATAAAATAGTCCCCTGATTGAGTATAACAAAGTCCCTTGATCGAGTATAACAAAGTCCCCTGATCGAGCATAACAAAGGCACCCTGGTCGAGTATAACAAAGCCCCCCTGATCGAGTATGACAAAGACCCATGAACGAATATAACAAAGTCACCTCATCGAGTATAACAAAGTCCCCTGAATGAGTATAACAAAGGCCCCCGATCGAGTATAACAAAGGCACCTGACCGAGTATAACAAAGTCCCCTGGTCAAGTATAACAAAGTCCCCTGATGGAGTAAAACAAAGTCCCCTGGACGAGTATAACAAAGTCCCCTGATTGAGTATAACAAAGTCCTCTGATCGAGTATAACAAAGTCCCCTTGTCGAGCATAACAAAGGCCCCTGGTCGAGTATAAAAACGTCCCCTGGTCGAGAATAACAAAGTCCCCTGGACGACTATAACAAAGTCCCATGATCGAGTATAACAAAGCCCCCTCATCGAGTATAACAAAGTCCCCTGATCGAATATAACAAAGCCCCCTGCTCGAGTAAAACAAAGTCCCCTGATTGTGTATAACAAAGTCCCCTGATCGAATATAACAAAGCCCCCCGCTCGAGTAAAACAAAGTCTCCTGATTGAGTATAACAAAGTCCTCTGAACAAGTATAACAAAGTCACCTGATCGAGTATACCAAAGTCCCTTGATCGAGTATAACAAAGGCCCCTCATCGAGTATAACAAAGACCCTGAACGAGTACAACAAAATCCCCTGATCGAGTATAACAAAGTCCCCTGATCGAGTATAACAAAGAACCGGATCGAGAATAACAAAGGCTCCTGGTCGAGCATAACAAAGTCCCCTGGTCGAGTATAACAAAGTCCCCTGATCGAGAGAAACAAAGTCCCCTGGTCGAGTATAACAAAGTCCCCTGATCGAGTATAACAAAGCCCCCTCATCGAGAAAAACAAAGTCCCCTGATTGAGTATAACAAAGTACTCTGATCGAGTAAAACAAAGTCCCCTGGTCGAGTATAACAAAGTCCCGTGATCCAGTATAACAAAGTCCCCTAATCGAGTATAACAAAGGCCCCTAATCGAGTATAACAAAGTCCCCTGATCGAGTATAACAAAGCCCCGGATCGAGCATAACAAAGGCTCCTGGTCGAGCATAACAAATTCCCCTGGTCGAGTATAACAAAGTCCCCATGTCAACAGAAACAAAGTCCCCTGGTCGAGTATAACAAAGTCCCCTGATCGAGAATAACAAAGTCCCCTGATCGAGTATAAGAAAGTCCCCTTATCGAGTATAACAAAAAGGCTCCTCGTCGAGCATAACAAAGTCCCCTCGTCGAGTAAAACAAAGTCTCCTGATCGAGTAAAACAAAGTCCCCTGGACGAGTATATCAAATCCCCTGATCGAGTATAACAAAGCCCCCTGATAGAGAAAAAAAAAACCCTGATTGAGTATAACAAAGTCCCTTGATTGAGTATAACAAAGT
This sequence comes from Homarus americanus, assembly GCF_018991925.1. Lineage (NCBI taxonomy): Eukaryota > Metazoa > Arthropoda > Malacostraca > Decapoda > Nephropidae > Homarus > Homarus americanus. The sequence continues at coordinate 5,540 of NW_024740953.1, read as the reverse complement.
CCCCTGATCGAGCAAAACAAAGGCACCCTGGTCGAGTATAACAGAGCCCCCTGATCGAGTATGACAAAGTCCCATGAACGAATATAACAAAGTCACCTGATCGTGTATAACAAAGTCCCCTCAATGAGTATAACAAAGGAGCCCGATCGAGTATAACAAAGGCACCTGACCGAGTATAACAAAGTCCCCTGGTCGAGTATAACAAAGTCCCCTGATCGAGTAAGACAAACTCCCCAGGTCGAGTATAACAAAGTCCCCTGATTGAGTATAACAAAGTCCTCTGATCGAGTATAACAAAGTCCCCTGGTCAAGCATAACAAAGGCCCCAGGTCGAGTATAAAAGCGTCCCCTGATCGAGCATAACAAAGGCACCCTGGTCGAGTATAACAAAGTCCCCTGGTCGAGTATAACAAAGTCCCCTGATAGAGTATAACGAAGGCACCTGATCGAGTATAACAAAGTCACCTGATCGAGTATAACAAAGCCCCCTTGATCGAGTATAACAAAGACCACTGATCAAATATAAAAAGTCCCCTGATTCAGTATAACAAAGTCCCCTCATCGAGTATAACAAATTCCCTTGATCGAGCATAACAAAGGCACCCTGGTAGAGTATAACAAAGTCCCCTGGTCGAGTATAACAAAGTCCCCTAATCGAGAGAAACAAAGTCCCCTGGTCGAGTATAACAAAGTCCCCTGATCGAAAGTATAACAAAGCCCTCATCGAGAAAAACAAAGTCCCCTGATTGAGTATAACAAAGTAATTTGATCGAGTAAAACAAAGTCCTGGTCGAGTAAAAAACAAAGTCCCTAATCGAGTATAACAAAGTCCCTGATCGAGTTTAATTAAAGTCCCCCAATCGAGTATAACAAAGGCCCTGATCGAGTATAACAAAGTCCCTGATCGCGTATAACAGCCCCGACGAGCATAACAAAGGCCCCTGGTCGAGCATAACAACGTCCCTGGTCGAGTATAACAAAGTCCTATGATTCAGTATAACAAAGTCCTTCTGATCGAGTATAACAAAGTCCCCTAATGAGCAGCTAACAAAGGCCCCTGGTCGAGTATTAAAACGTCCCCTGGTCGAGTATAACAAAGTCCCTGGACGAAATAACAAAGTCCCATGATATAACAAAGCCCCTCATCGAGTATAACAAAGTCCCCTGATCGAATATAACAAAGCCCCCTGCTTGAGTAAAACAAAGTCCCCTGATTGAGTATAACAAAGTCCCCTGATCGAATATAACAAAGACCCCTGCTCGAGTAAAACAAAGTCCCCTGATTGAGTATAACAAAGTCCTCTGAACAAGTATAACAAAGTCACCTGATCGAGTATACCAAAGTCCCTTGATCGAGTATAACAAAGGCCCCTAATCGAGTATAACAAAGACCCTGAACGAGTACAACAAAATCCCCTGATCGAGTATAACAAAGTCTCCGGATCGAGTATAACAAAGAACCGGATCGAGCATAACAAAGGCCCCTGGTCGAGCATAACAAAGTCCCCTGGTCGAGTTTAACAAAGGCCCCATGTCAACAGAAACAAAGTCCCCTGGTCGAGTCTAACAAAGTCCCCTGATCGAGGATAACAAAGTCCCCTGGTTGAGTAAAACAAAGTCCCCTCATCGAATATAACAAAGTCCCGTGATCGAGTATAACAAAGTCCCCTGATCGAGTATAACAAAGCCCCCTCATCGAGAAAAACAAAGTCCCCTGATTGAGTATAACAGCCCGGATCGAGCATAACAACGCACCCCTGGTCGGCATAAACAAAGTCCCTATCATATAACAAAGTTCTATGTCAACAGAAACAAAGTCCCCTGATCGAGTATAACAAAGTCCCCTGATCGAGTATAACAACGTCCCCTTAACGAGTATAACAAAAAGGCTCCTCGTAGAGCATAACAAAGTCCCCTGGTCGAGTAAAACAAAGTCTCCTGATCGAGTAACACAAAGTCCCTTGGTCGAATATAACAAAGCCCCCTGATAGAGAAAAACAAAGTCCCCTGATTGAGTATAACAAAGTCCCTTGATCTAGTATAACAAAGTCCCCTGATCGAGGATAACAAAGGCACCCTGGTCGAGTATAACAAAGCCCCCTGATCGAGTATGACAAATTCCCATGAACGAATATAACAAAGTCACCTGATCGAGTATAACAAAGTCCCCTGAATGAGTATAACAAAGGCCCCCGATCGAGTATAACAAAGGCACTTGACCGAGTATAACAAAGTCCCCTGGTCGAGTATAACAAAGTCCCTGATCGAGTAAGACAAAGTCCCCAGGTCGGTATACAAAGTCCCCTGATTGAGTATAACAAAGTCTCTGATCGAGAGCAACAAAGTCCCTCGGTCGACATAACAAAGGCCCCAGGCTCTAGGCAAATGTCTCCGGATCGAGCATAACAAAGGCACTCCTGGTCGGAAAGTATAACAAAGTCCCCAGGTCGAGTATAACAAAGTCCCCTGAGCGAGTATAACGAAGGCCCCTGATCGAGTATAACGAAGGCCCCTGATCGAGTATGACAAAGCCCCCTTGATCGAGTATAACAAAGACCCCTGATCAAATATAAAAAGTCCCCTGATTCAGTTTAACAAAGTCCCCTATTCGAGTATAACAAATTCCCATGATCGAGCATAACAAAGTCCCCTGGTCGAGTATAACAAAGTCCCCTGAATGAGAGAAACAAAGTCCCCTGGTCGAGTATAACAAAGTCCCCTAATCGAGTATAACAAAGCCCCCTCATCGAGAAAAACAAAGTCCCCTAATTGAGTATAACAAAGTACTCTGATCGAGTAAAACAAAGTCCCCTGGTCGAGTAAAACAAAGTCCCCTGATCGAGTATAACAAAGTCCACTGATCGAGTACAACAAAGTCCCCTGATCGAGTATAACAAAGGCCCTAGATCGAGTATTACAAAGTCCCCTGATTGAGTATAACAAAGCCCCGGTTCGAGCATAACAAAGGCCCCTGGTCGAGCATAACAAAGTCCCCTTGTCGAGTATAACAAAGTCCCCTGATCGAGAGAAACAAAGTCCCCTGGTTGCATATAACAAAGTCCCCTGATCGAGTATAACAAAGTCCCCTGATCGAGTATAACAAAAAGGCTCCTGGTCGAGCATAACTAAGTCCCCTGGTCGAGTATAACAAAGTCTCCTGATCGAGTAAAACAAAGTCCCCTGGTCGAGTATAACAAAGTCAAATGATCGAGTATAACAAAGCCCCCTGATCGAGAAAAACAAAGTCCCCGAATTGAGTATAACAAAATCCCCTGATCGAGTAAAACAAAGTCCCCTGATCGAGCTTAACAAAGGCACCCTGGTCTAGTATAACAATGTCCCTTGGTCGAGTATAACAAAGTCCCCTGATCGAGTATAACGAAGGCCCCTGATCGAGTATAACAAAGTCCCCTGATCGAGTATAACAAAACCCACTTGATCGAGTATAACAAAGCCCCCTGATCAAAAATAAAAAGTCCCCAGATTTAGTATAACAAAGTCCCATCATTGAGTATAACAAATTCCCATGATCGAGCATAACAAAGGCACCCTGGTCGAGCATAACAAAGTCCCCTGGTCGAGTATAACAAAGTCCCCTGATCGAGTATAACAAAGACCTCAGATCGAGTATACCAAAGTCCCCTGATCGAGTATAACAAAGCCCCCTGATCGAGTATAACAAAGACCTCTCATCGAGTATAAGAAAGTCCCCTGATCGAGTGTAACAAAGTCCCCTGATCGAGTATAATAAAGTCCCCTGATCGAGTAAAACAAAGTCCCCTGGTCAAGTATAACAAAGGCCCCTAATCGAGTATAACAAAGACCTCTCATTGAGTATAACAAAGTCCCCTGAGCGAATAAAAAAAAGGCCCCTCGTCGAGCATAAGAAAGTCCCCTGGTCGAGTATACCAAAGTCCCCTGATCGAGTAAAACAAAGTCCGAAGGCGAGTATAACAAAGTCCCCTGATCGAGAGAAACAAAATCACCTGATCGAGTAAAACAAAGACCCCTTGTCAAGTATAACAAAGGCCCCTAATCGAGTATAACAAAGACCTCTGATTGAGTATAACAAAGTCCCCTGAGCGAATAAAAAAAGGCCCCTGGTCGAGCATAACAAAGTCCCCTGGTCGAGTATACCAAAGTCCCCTAATCGAGTAAAACAAAGTCCCCTGGTCGAGTATAACAAAGACCCCTGATCGAGAGAAACAAAGTCCCCTGGTCGAGTATAATAAAGTCCCCTGATCGAGTATAACAAAGCCCCCTCATCGAGAAAAACAAAGTCTCCTGATTGAGTAAAACAAAGTACTCTGATCGAGTAAAACAAAGTCCCCTGGTCGAGTAAAACAAAGTCCCCTGATCGAGTATAACAAAGTCCCCTGATTGAGTATAACAAAGTCCCCTGATCGAGTATACCAAAGGCCCCTGATCGAGTATAACAAAGTCCCCTGATCGAGTATAACAAAGCCCCGGATCGAGCTTAACAAAGGCCCCTGGTCGAGCATAACAAAGTCCCCTGGTCGAGTATAACAAAGTCCTCTAATCGAGAGAAACAAAGTCCCATGGTTGCATATAACAAAGTCCCCTGATCGAGTATAACAAAGTCCCCTGATCGAGTATAACAAAGTCCCCTGATCGAGTATAACAAAAAGGCTCCTGGTCGAGCATAACTAAGTCCCCTGGTCGAGTATAACAAAGTTTCCTGATCGAGTAAAACAAAGTCCCCTGGTCGAGTATAACAAAGTCCAATGATCGAGTATAAAAAAGCCCCCTGATCGAGAAAAACAAAGTCCCCTAATTGAGTATAACAAAATCCCCTGATCGAGTAAAACAAAGTCCCCTAATCGAGCTTAACAAAGGCACCCTGGTCTAGTATAACAATGTCCCCTGGTCGAGTATAACAAAATCCCCTGATCGAGTATAACGAAGGCCCCTTATCGAGTATAACAAAGTCCCCTGATCGAGTATAACAAAACCCACTTGATCGAGTAAAACAAAGCCCCCTGATCAAATATAAAAAGTCCCCAGATTTAGTATAACAAAGTCCCATAATCGAGTATAACAAATTCCCATGATCGAGCATAACAAAGGCACCCTGGTCGAGCATAACAAAGTCCCCTGGTCGAGTATAACAAAGTCCCCTGATCGAGTATAACAAAGACCTCAGATCGAGTATACCAAAGTCCCCTGATCGAGTTTAACAAAGCCCCCTGATCGAGTATAACAAAGACCTCTCATCGAGTATAAGAAAGTCCCCTGATCGAGTGTAACAAAGTCCCCTGATCGAGTATAATAAAGTCCCCTGATCGAGTAAAACAAAGTCCCCTGGTCAAGTATAACAAAGGCCCCTAATCGAGTATAACAAAGACCTCTCATAAAGTATAACAAAGTCCCCTGAGCGAATAAAAAAAAGGCCCCTCGTCGAGCATAAGAAAGTCCCCTGGTCGAGTATACCAAAGTCCCCTGATCGAGTAAAACAAAGTCCGAAGGCGAGTATAACAAAGTCCCCTGATCGAGAGAAACAAAATCACCTGATCGAGTAA
>NW_024740952.1:0-7082 GCF_018991925.1 Homarus americanus | reverse complement strand
ATAAGGTACTATCTCATTTGGCAAAGGAATGGAACCAGTGATGAATAGTGGTGAACAGTGCTTAACTCAGTGAAAAACAACTCGGCAGTTGAGTCTTACCCAAGCTAGCTAACCACCTTCACACAGTGAGGTCCCAGGTACCCGGTTATACTTCTCCTGAGACTCCACGATAGAGAGGCCTGGGACCACACCTCACCCACTTGAATGAGTGAGTCATGTGGACCACGTGGTGTCCCCAAGATGCTACGACACCACGTAGTGAATGTTTTGCTACAGCATCATCATGTGAAGTTCCTCATAACACCATCTGTGAGGTAACTGCTACATCCTCAGGCCCCTCATAACGCCATCTGTGAGGGAGTTATTACACTACGTGTCTGGTGTTCAACACCTCACCTTACATGATCTATGCGTGCAAACATTAATCTGTATGTTCACTGTGTGCTCCTTCACCTTTCTCTAATGAGGGCTTTTGTTAAACCACCAATGTATGTACTAAGTCAATTGTGTCCAATGTATACTTTCGAAAAGCCCTTGTTTGGGTTAGGTAGGAGAGAGTAGTCGTCATTATTGTCCAAGCCACATTATCTATTTCTATATATAAGTAATGTAGGCTGGTTTTTAAATACCTCAATCCCCTAACGGTGCCGTTTGTATATTAAGAAATACCGAAGCCATACAGTACAACACCAGCGAATATGAAGTATCACTGTAACCGGCAACTGTTACTCACTCATACCTACATACATATATAGAGTCTTTACAGAATGATAGCAGACACGGGGAAGACGAACAACAAGAGGAGAAGAGTTAGAAGAAAATCAACTTCAAGATAAGAAGAAGAATACCAAGACATTTCCTCCAAACAAGAAAACAACACACACACAATCAAGCCGACCAAACACTGAGAAACCATGGCGGAACCCAACATGCACCGGACGCTTGACCTGACTCTATCCTGCCGCATCCAGGCGAGTTGCTGCTTAAAGTCCCTCACGCAAGCGCTGTTTAGCCACTGCACCTATTCTATCCTCCTAAAATTCACTTCAATCCCCCCTGCCACTAGCATGTTATGTATGTATGTATGTATGTATGTATGTATGTATGTATGAATGAATGCTAACTGCAACTTTGCGTATTAAAACTCATTACTCTTACTGAAGTAATATAGTGCGTGGTTATGTTATGTCATGTTAGGATAGATTATAAACTACATTGGGTTACATTTCGTGAGGTTCGGTGACGCTACAGGAAGTTAGGTGAGGTACCTGGAGGTTAGGTGAATGTTGACTGACTGACTGACAATTATTAGGAAGTGGTTCCAACACGTTCACACACAACCTATACTCATACCACAAGTCCAGAATTAGAGAGGATCATGTTATTGGATATATTTTCAACGATTTACTCAGTGTCTAACCAACTCTTTAGCGATTTAAATGTGGACCTAAAATTAGGGCCGTATATTTGTTTGTCGTGGTGGTGGTGGTGGTGTGCGCCCGTCCATCAGGTTGATTAACCACCAAAACCATAAAGGGTGCGGCCCTGCCGTTTCAGGGCATACACCACATCCATGGCGGTGACGGTCTTCCTTTTTGCGTGCTCGGTGTAGGTGACGGCGTCACGGATGACGTTCTCCAGAAACACCTTGAGGACGCCGCGGGTCTCCTCGTAGATGAGGCCGGATATATGTTTAACACCTCCACGCCGAGCTAGACGACGAATGGCGGGCTTGGTGATACCCTGGATGTTGTCACGAAGCACCTTACGATGACGCTTGGCGCCACCCTTTCCAAGTCCCTTGCCGCCTTTGCCTCGTCCAGTCATGTTGTTGTGGTTGCTACTACAGGTGGTCCTGGTGTGGCTTCGCCCACGGTTTGGTGGGAGTAGGTGGCGTGCTGTGGACGCAGCGGTAGTATCGTTCATCCAAGGCCGTCCCTCCCTCTTGGAGGTGGGGCGTAGCTGGCGGATGACGCATGCGGCACTCGTGGCCAATGAGGTGGCCACTGAGGTGGAGAATGTCTGTATATAAGCCCGCCCGCCTGCCGGGCCGCCCGTATTGACTATTTCGTCGTCGAGATGGCCCGTACTAAACAGACTGCCCGCAAGTCCACTGGAGGCAAGGCTCCACGGAAGCAGCTTGCCACCAAGGCAGCTCGCAAGTCCGCCCCAGCCACCGGTGGTGTCAAGAAGCCCCATCGTTACAGGTCCGGAACCGTCGCCCTTCGTGAGATCCGTCGTTACCAGAAGAGCACAGAGCTACTCATCAGGAAGCTGCCCTTCCAGCGCCTGGTGCGTGAGATCGCCCAGGATTTCAAGACTGACCTGCGCTTCCAGTCGTCTGCCGTCATGGCTCTGCAGGAAGCCTCTGAGGCTTACCTGGTGGGTCTTTTCGAGGACACCAACCTGTGTGCCATTCACGCCAAGCGCGTTACCATCATGCCCAAGGACATCCAGCTGGCCCGGCGCATCCGCGGAGAGCGTGTTTAAGTCCTCTTCCTTGGGGAAAAAGAAAAAGCACAACAAAACCTACCAGACATCTATAACTCGGCCCTTCTCAGGGCCAAAGAACTGTTCTGAAGATAATTTTCATGACAATCGAAATGGTTGGTGGTAGGAGAGCGTTAATTTCGGTTACCCAAATCGCCTAACGGTAAGTTGGTAACAGTCGTGCAGGCACGAATGTATAGTAGGTCATCAATTCGGGAGGTGGGTGGGTGCAAAAAACAAGAGCTAGTAACAAATAAATATATAAAGAATAAGTAAGTAAAGAAATAAATAAAATAAAAGAACATACAATAAAATAATGATGTATGTCACTTTGCAGTGGGTGTAAAAGTACTCCACGCAGAATTTATTTATTTATTTATTATGTTTCGATTTAGTCCTGTTTCTACGCCAATAGAGAATGCAGATTATTATAATTTTATTTTTTTTATTTCCCTCTCAATATATAACTGTCGGTAACTGTCTCTTTAACATGTAACTGTGGCTCCGATGGAGCCGATTAAGTTGTAGTAGTGGGATGGCGTGTTTGTTGTGCACAAGTAACCTCTTACTTGGAAGAGGTGTACTTGGTGACAGCCTTGGTGCCCTCAGACACGGCATGCTGGGCCAGTTCACCGGGCAGCAAGAGTCGGACAGCTGTCTGGATTTCCCGACTTGTAATGGTGGAGCGTTTGTTGTAGTGCGCCAGGCGGGAAGCCTCGGCAGCGATGCGCTCGAAGATGTCGTTCACGAAAGAGTTCATGATGGACATAGCTTTGGAGGAGACTCCTGTGTCGGGGTGCACTTGCTTCAGTACCTTGTAGATGTAGATGTTGTAGCTTTCCTTCCTCCTGCGCTTCTTCTTCTTGTCACCCTTGGCAATGGCCTTCTGGGCCTTTCCAGCCTTCTTGGCAGCCTTTCCGGAAGTTTTGGGAGGCATGGCGGCACAGTTACTCGTGGCGCGGAGCGAGAGAATTGAAAACTGGCCCGACTAACTTTTCCTTATATACCGAGCGGGCCGCTCAGGATCAGACTGGCTGCAGCTACGGCTCTCTTACATTGGTTGGGTCCGCGAGACGGCCACCTGGCCCGATCCTGAGCTTGGTATAAAAGACCAAGGTGGCGGGCGGAAATTTAACTCCTATCACGAAAAGCAGCAGCAGCAACATGTCAGGACGCGGCAAGGGAGGCAAAGTGAAGGGCAAGTCAAAGTCCCGTTCTAGCAGGGCCGGACTCCAGTTCCCCGTGGGTAGGATCCACCGTCTCTTGCGTAAAGGCAACTATGCTGAGCGTGTTGGTGCAGGTGCCCCTGTGTACCTTGCAGCCGTCATGGAGTACCTGGCAGCAGAAGTGCTCGAGCTGGCCGGTAACGCCGCCCGCGACAACAAGAAGACCCGCATTATCCCGCGTCATCTTCAGCTTGCCATTCGCAATGACGAGGAGATGAACAAGCTCCTGTCTGGAGTCACCATTGCCCAAGGGGGTGTCCTTCCTAACATCCAAGCTGTGCTCCTCCCCAAGAAGACAGAGAAGAAATAAGAACCCAAGGTTCGTTCACACAAGACAACCTAACCAAACAGGCTCCTTTCGGAGCCACAGGATATCACTTAAAGAGAGAAATATACGACATCAACGTTTTGCAGGATAACACTCTATTTTACGTGTAATTAGCATAGTATTGTGGAAATTGAGTGAAATTGTTTTTGAATGTTGTAGATGTGAAGGGGGACTGCGGGGGCCTGGGGTGGGGGACTTAAACGGGACTTAGAAGGGCGCAAGAAGCAGCAGCAGCAGCAGCAGCAGCAAGGGAGGCGACCTTATTTTCACTCTGGTTCATTGACAGTACACATTTACCAGCAGCATACATTGGAGTCATATTGTAATTGTAGACTAATCAGTGTGGGCTAGCTAGCTAGCCAATTTGGGATAAACAGCAAGAATGTAATGTCCTCAATGAAGTAATGACATAGTTCAAGATACAATAAGTGAGGTGGCCTGAAGTCTTTGACAGTGTCACATTCAATAATATAGTGCTTTAAAGGTGTATCACAAAGTTTACATGCTGAGTGTTCCGGTATGGGTACAGCGTTACTAACTTGCCAGATGTGTCTGTATCCTAACCTAATTGTGGCCACGACTACATCACACAGGCAGGCAGGAGCAAGTTGTTTGGACACTATTCCTAGCCCCCTTGGTCCCTGTTCACCTACTGTAGCAGTAAGTAGGTACCTGCTGTAAATCGAAAGGTTGCGAATTCGTATTCAGGGAAAGTTGTTGGAGCTTCTAAACTTGAACTGACACAATCCGAGGAGTGGTGACCCGAGGCTCACAGACACTATCTCTCCCTTCCTAACCTCCTGCTCCTTCCTCTGTCCTCCCAAAATTGAACCATGCTATCGCAAAGGTAATAATACAGGTAGAGACAACAACATATTTTCCTATTGTCTTATTATATATTAATAACAGAAACGCTGCCGCCATCCCGGAGGCTTTACATTGTCTCACTGTTCATTCCCTCCACAATTCTTCCTCGTACTTCTTCTTCTTCTTCTTCTTCTTCTTCTTCTTCTTCCATGAATACTTTATTAACGGTGTATGTAAGTTTCACCATGTTTTGCACGACAGCGGTAGAGCAAAGTATATTTTGTTAGCAATAAACCAAAAGCATATTTTATGGCCTAATCATCACTACATAGAACACCACCCATAAAGCATGATACTAGTAGACCACAAAAACTGCTATAAACACCCAAAGCATATTTTATTGCCTAATCATCACTACATAGAACACCACTCATAAAGCATGATACTATTAGACCACAAACTGCTATAAACCCCAATAATAAACTATACTAGTGACTATAATTGTGTTACCCAATATTATACGAAATAATACTATAAAACATAATAAAACACACTAATAGTGTATATTAGTGACTATAATTGTGTTACCCAATATTATACGAAATAATACTATAAAACATAATAATAAACACACTAATAGTGTATATTAGTTGAATGCACAATCTGATGAGAAGTCAAAAAAAAAAAAACAACATAACAATAACCTAGAAAGAGTGTAGAGTATTTTTGTGCAAACTATTATACTAGTAGATGGTCTAAGATAACTGTATGTGAAGGAAAAGGTGTGCTCTCCACTCAAACTTTCTTTTTATGAAATCTCCTACTCCCCAGCTGAGCGGTACGCCCAATGGGAAACAAAACGTGGCACATAACACGCCGCCCGCCAGCTCTGGCTCGGTGAATAGGAATCAGTAATCGGGCGGAGTATAAACAACACCGCCGCCAATGTGCTCCTCCCATCTCTGAGGAAATCTGGAGGGCAACTTTGTATTATATTAGCATGTAATAATAATAACAATAATAATAATAATAATACTACTACTAATAATAATAATAATAATAATATTAATAATAATAATATTAATAATAATAACATGCAATTTCATTTTATAACACATACTAACAAAATAGTGTATAGCCTACTATACTTAACTATAATAGGTTAGGTTGCGTAGGAGGATCTAAAAAGTACAGTAGTATATACACACACACACACACACACACACACACACACATACATATAGACAACAAACTAAATTAGAAACCACACGTCAGTGAAGTTATCAAATCCTCCAGTTTCTGTCTCCACCTCCTACGCCGACTCAAGTCCCTCGGTGTTCCTGCACACGAGCTCCTCAGTGTTTACACAACATTCATACTTCCCAAGCTCACCTATGCCTCCTCCACCTGGTCTTCCTCCCTAAATGCCACACAACGTAAACACCTCGAAAAAGTGCAAAAGAGGCCATGCAAGATTATTCTCTACCCTTCCTACTCCACATATCAAGAAGCGCTCAACACACTGACCCTTTAGACTCTCACTGACCATCACCACGACCTCATCTGCAAATTTGGTAAGAAGCTTCTACACCATCCCTGACACCGGCTCCTACTACCACCTGAGATCCCTAGTCCGAGAATTGCTCTTTGACACCACAACCGCATCCAGCCCAGCCCATACGTGCACGAACTGATCGCTATAAGAACAGCCCAGTCCCAACCATTGTAAAAATTATCGATAACTTGTAATAAATCAGTGTACTCACTCCCAGTAAACACTACTCCTTGCACTGTCACTATGTTGAAATGAACTGTAGTTTGAGCTTTTCCCCAGCTAGTTATTATATGTCTTATTTGTGTCACTCATGTTACTTGTATATTATTTGTAATTCGTAACCCATTCCCCAAATATGTAACTGTATATTTTCAGCCTTCTGGCTGCCAAGCACTTTCAATAAACCGTTAATTATTATTATTATTATTATTTATATGTTGGCCGATACCAACTCACCCCCCTGAACCCTCCTCCCCACCGGACTATCAACAAGTTCTTGCCATAAGGTACTATCTCATTTGGCAAAGGAATGGAACCAGTGATGAATAGTGGTGAACAGTGCTTAACTCAGTGAAAAACAACTCGGCAGTTGAGTCTTACCCAAGCTAGCTAACCACCTTCACACAGTGAGGTCCCAGGTACCCGGTTATACTTCCCCTGAGACTCCACGATAGAG
>NW_024740951.1:0-7605 GCF_018991925.1 Homarus americanus | reverse complement strand
CCTTCAACACCTCCTTCTACACCTCCTTCAACACCTCCTTCTACACCTCCTTCAACACCTCCTGCAACACCTCCTTCAACACCTCCTTCAACACCTCCTTCTACACCTCCTTCAACACCTCCTTCAACACCTCCTTCTACACCTCCTTCAACACCTCCTTCTACACCTCCTTCAACACCTCCTGCAACACCTCCTTCAACACCTCCTTCAACACCTCCTTCTACACCTCCTTCAACTCCTCCTTCTACACCTCCTTCTACACCTCCTTCTACACCTCCTTCGATACCTCCTTCAACACCTCCTTCAACACCTCCTGCAACACCTCCTTCAACACCTCCTTCAACACCTCCTTCTACACCTCCTTCTACACCTCCTTCTATACCTCCTTCTACACCTTCTTCAACACCTCCTCCAACATCTCCTTCAACACCTCCTTCTACACCTTCTTCAACACCTCCTTCAACACCTCCCTCTACACCTCCTTCTACACCTCCTTTAACACCTCCTTCAACACCTCCTTCTACACCTCCTTCTGCACATCCTTCTATATCTCCTTCTATACCTTCTTCTACACCTCCTGCAACACCTCCTTCAACACTTCCTTCTATACCTCCTTCAACACCTCCTTCAACACCTCCTTCTACACCTCCTTCAACACTTCCTTCTACACCTCCTTCAACACCTCCTTCTATACCTCCTTCAAAACCTCCTTCAATACCTCCTTCTACACCTCCTTCAACACCTCCTTCTATACCTCCTTCTACACCTCCTTCAACACCTCCTTCAACACCTCCTTCAACACCTCCTTCTACACCTCCTTCTACACCTCCTTCTACACCTCCTTCTACACCTCATTCTACACCTCTGTCAACACCTCCTTCAACACCTCCTTCTACACCTTCTGCACCTCCTTCTATACCTCCTTGTACACCTCCTTCTACACCTCCTTCTGCACCTCCCTCTATACCTCCTTTTATACCTCCATCAATACCTCCTTCAACACCTCCTTCAACACCTCCTTCTATTCCTCCTTCAACACCTCCTTCAACACCTCCTTCAACACCTCCTTCTACCTCCTTCAACACCTCCTTCTACACCTCCTTCTACACCTCCTTCTACACCTCCTTCTATACCTCCTTCTATACCTCCTTCTACACCTCCTTCAACACCTCCTTCAACACCTCCTTCTACACCTCCTTCTACACCTCCTTCAACACCTCCTTCAACACCTCCTTCTACACCTCCTTCTGCACTTACTTCAATACCTCCTTCTATACCTCCTTCTATACCTCCTTCAACATCTCCTTCAACACCACCTTCAACACCTCCTTCAACACCTCCTTCTATACCTCGCCAGGGGTAGGTCTACTTCCCCTGGAGAGGACGGAGTCACCTACAACATCATTAGACTACTAAGGCGCGTGCCAGGCAATCCATTGTTGGTATTGTACAATATGAGTCATGCCGAGGGCCAACTACCCACATCATGGACCAGCAGTATTGTTGTACCAATACCGAAACCAGGACAGCCTGATGCCTTTCGTCTCATATCACTAACCAGCTGCCTGTGTAAAACCTTTGAGAGGATGGTTCTTGGCAGACTCTTATATAGAATCAGAGAACACATGTCTCCTAACATAAATGGCTTCACCCATGGTAAAGGTGTACATAATTGCATCACCACATTCCTAACTGTGCATGGTGATGAAAGGCACAGATACACCACATTTCTTGACCTAAAAGCTGCATTTGATATTGCCAATAGGCAACTGATATTGTACGAACTAGCCAAAATGGATATAGGAGGTAGGCTGTTACACTGGATAAGTGGTTACCTAACCAACAGAAGGGCTGCTGCACTGTTTCAGGGTTACAAAAGTGAAGTTAAAGATATGCAACTTGGTACCCCTCAAGGTGGAGTACTTAGCCCCACTTTGTTCAATGTTCTTATGAATGCATTATTAAATTTAATACCAGACAACCCCAGCAATATCTCAATCAGCTATGCTGATGATATTCTTATACATACTAAAACTCATCGTGAAATGCAAACCACCCTGAACCATGTATACGCAGCCTGTGAACACCTCGGTCTTATTATCTCCACTGACAAAACTAAGGTGTTCAACAAACAAGCTGGGAACCGCAAACGCGGCCCCGCCAAGTTCAAGATAGGTAACAACACTATTGACTATGTTTCTTCTTTTAAATATCTTGGTGTTTCCGTCCCTTGTACCCTACCTGCCATACAACAGCTAACCCGCCAATGTACTGACAGACTGAGACCTCTTAGAAGTGTAGCGGGGTACAGCCCGCACTATGGTGCTAATATTAGAATTGTTAAAACAATGTACCTAGGCTATATAAGATCTCTGATAGATTACCACGCACCAGCCCTGGTCATTCGTGACGGGAAAGGCGTTGACAAGCTCGAGAAAATGCAAAATAAAGCCCTCAGAATTATCCTAGGATGTCCCATGAGCACTAAAGTACTTAATATGAGGAAAGAACTAGGTATACCCAGTGTTAAAGATAGAATAATTGAAGTCAACCTCATGATAGCCCTGAGGCTTCTGCGTGGTGATCCTGATAACATTGTTTCCTTAAAATTGCTAGAATGTATGAACCATGGGACTACTGAGTCTAAATGGATCCAAACTACAGCTACACATATGAAGATATTTGGACTAGACCACCTGTACAAAGTTGAGACACAACAGCGCTTCCTGCCACCCTGGCGGACAGTTCCCTTCGATATCACAATACCGACGTATCCGCCTAAAAAATTAATTATACAAAGCATTTATCTCCAACACACTGCCAAATTGAGAGCCCTTGAACACATACACACTCTACAGACTGATGATAATATCACACAGACCATCTACACTGATGGATCTCTAAACACCGCCTGTGGGAGGGCTGGAAGTGCTATTGTTGTGACTCAACCTGACGGTAATATAATTGAGAAAAGAGTTAGAATTAACAACTGGGCATCCACTCTACAAACTGAATTAGTTGCCATACTCACAGCTATTAAATTCATTGAAACCACTGTTACTGACAGTCTCATCATCACTGACTCTCTATCCTCACTACTTGCCCTTGGTACCCTCGACTCAGGTTGTCACGATCTTGTCTCTGAAGCCAGACACAAATATGCGTGCCTTGTTGACCGGGGTGTCAGGGTCAAACTGTTGTGGATCCCCTCTCACATAGGCCTCATAAAACATGACAGAGTTGATGCCCTCGCCAAACTCGCGTCTAACAGAGACACCGTTGAATACAATTTGGGTCTGTCAAAAGAACCCTTAAAACTGTAATTAGGAAAGAACTTATTGATGAGTTTGACGCAAGTAGACAAGTGCAAACAGGCACTAGTCGATCTATAGTTTACCATGATGAGATGTATCAAGTGAAACATGTATATGGAGCAAGTAACAAGATCACTAGATTACAAGATGTTGTAACCGCTAGATTAAGGTTAGGATATAAGTACCTCTGGCAGTATGTTCCTCAAGCAGATGTAAACAAAACTAAATGTAAAGTGTGTGGCCATACATATGGCCACACACTTGAACACTACGTCCTCGACTGTGTGAAGATAGAACCTTTTAGGGACAGGTCCAAGCACACTGTGTGTGAAATGGCACAACACTTCATCTCTAATGGCAAGATAGCCGACATATTAAGATTGTATCCACTTTTTTGCACTTAGTAACTATATCATTCTCATGTACAGAACCAAATACGCAATGTGCTTGAATACCTCTCACGTAAATGTGAATAATAAAGTGTGAGGCCAGACATACTGCCTCACACGCCTGTTCTCACGCATTTGTGAATAAGTTACCCTTTATGTATAGAACTAAACAAATAATGTAAATGAAATGCTGTGTAACTTTCGGTGCCATAATATCCTGACAACCGGGGTTAATTATTATGACCCTTTGTAAACCCTACTCTGTAATCCTTTTGCGCTACCGCTCACAGGATGAGTGTGGGGTGCACAATAAAGTAGCCGCTGCAAGCGCTGCAAGCGGCAAAAATCAAAATCATGGTTACAAATCTTTCTAATTACGAAATTATTCAGTATATATATATATATATATATATATATATATATATATATATATATATATATATATATATATGTATATATATATATATATATATATATATATATATATATATATATATATATATATATATATATATATATATATATATATATATATATATATATATATATAAATCGAATTAAAACATAATAGTTACTCCTAAATTAATTTCATTTTCTCTCTTCATAAATATGCTCTGTGACCGTCAACGTAAACTATTGTAAAAAGTTCACCCACCAAAAAGTAATCTTATCTTTACCCAATATTATCAATATATAAACTACAGTGCCGCACCTTTAATTAGTGAGATATAAAGTACAAGAGAATACATTCAGAAACATCTTCACACAGAGGAGGGTAAACCTATAGAATGGTCTACCAGCTTCAAAATAGCCCCTGACAAAACTATTAACAGAGAGTTGATGGTGAGGAGTTGATGGAAAAGGTCTTGATATGTTGCTCAGTGTTTTATCTCGTATTTTTCAGGGGTGGATCCAGGGAGTTCTGGCTGTCCGGACCCCCCTTTTCACCAGAAAATTCCAATCAATTTTCTTTAATGTAGTATTGTACTCAAGCAGTTTTGTATAGAAAAAAGTCATTACTATTGACCTCAGAATATCGCCTAATATCAAAAAGGCCTCAAAGGGCCCATGATATAGGTCAGATAAAAAGTAAAATAAAAATTGGGTGGGCTCGCAGTGCTCGCCATGTTCTCAAACCCTGTTTAATCTTAATGTTACTAGAATAGTGTAATTGCTAACTTTGTTACGAGCCTAAATGCCTTCGTTGTTGAAGTGCAGTAATAACATTGTAACAACAAAAGAACAATGGAGGGATCCTACACAGATCACTGGTCTCCGTTTCTCGGCATGGCCACCACTAGTGGGTGGCCAATAGGTAAATTAAATAAATAGCTTCAATGGCTGCTTGATAATTTTGTATTCACTTAGATTTTATCATCAAGTTTAATAGAGAATTTAGTTATCTGTCTAAACGAAACCGCCAACCTTTACCTCGCCAATTAGCAGGTTATTTTGCTATATTAACATTTCATAGATTATAATATAAGGAGGTGTTCTGCTTTTTTACTCGTGAGCAGCCACTGTAGGTTAATTAAATGAGGTTCACTTGGTTATTTACTTACTTGTACTCACCCGACTGTTACGGGACCCATTTTTTTTATTATATTAGTTCGAGGGAATGGAAAGAGATATCTTGCTTATTAAATTTATTCAACAAAGACGTGATCTGAAGTTATGTGTTTTCCTTATTTCTAACTAGATACACCGTAGGGGAGGGAATCCACTATACAGTACACCCATACTACTACAGAGAAAACACTTAATCAACCTTACTGAGCTCAGTACGGTCGTCGCCAGCCCACGCAAATGCCGCTCACACTACGACACACCCAACGCTAATCTGACTGTACATCTCACATTATCTATTTGTTGTAGGGAGCATATTCTGAGAACTCAATCAGAGTCTGTTTCTTCAAAGATTCTTTAGGCACTTTTCCCCTGATTGGCTAGTTCATAATATGGGCGTAGTCACATCAGTTCTATGGGCGGAGCTATCTTCATGGGTTCTAGGACAACTGCCCCCCCCCCCCATTGCCCATGGAGGTAGAACTACCTCCATGCCATTTTCCGAGTGAATCTTATGTACAGCTGCACCAAAGACCTGACCTGACTTACTGTGGTCATTTTAACCTACCAGAATGAGGATTATCCCATGCCATCAACCCTCGCTGACTTGGTCATACCATCTGAGTATAAGATGACAGCTGATGGTGAAGATTTCCTGTTGTATGATAGGGGACCGAGTGATCAGCGTATGCTTGTGTTTTCCACAGTTCAAAGCCTCAGGCTACTGGAGAATTCAAGTGATTGGTTTGCTGATGGAGCATTTAAAGTTGTACCTGAGCTGTTTTACCAACTGTACACTATTCATTCTCTGGCTTTAAAAACAGTTATTCCTTGTGTTTATGCTCTGCTACCAAACAAACACCGAGCAACATATCAAGACCTTTTCCATCAACTCCTCACCATCAACCCTATGCTCAATCCAAAGACCTTTCTCATCGACTATGAACAAGCTACCAGGAGTGCCATTGAAGAGGTCTTCCCCAACGCAACAGTCAAGGGATGTTTCTACCACTTATCGCAAAACATATATCGCAAGGTGAATCTGAGGGATTACAAGGAAAATATCAAATTGAAAATTCAAATGCTACCAGTTCTGGCATTCATCCCACAAGGTGAAGTGGTTTACTTAGTTGAGACTATGCCACCTGAAGCTGATCCTGTCATGTACTTCGAAGATACATACATTGGAAGGCAACGTCGACATAACAGGCGAGCTCCACGTTTCCCTGTCAGCACGTGGAATATTTATGATCGTGTAGCCAAAGGATGCCATAACCAAATGCAAGCTAACATTACTTCATTCCATCCAAATATCTGGAAATTTCTTGAAGTGTTGAAGAGGGAGCAGACACTGACCAACATCACCATCAACCAGACGATTGCAGGAGATCCAGCACCACCTAAGAGGAAACGTTATCAAGATTCAACAGCCATAATAGCAACTGTCGAACATGACTTAGAGAACCGCCATGTGTTGAACTTTGTGAGAGGGATAGCCCCACAACTTGCAATTTTAGTGTGTGTGTGATATACTGTATGTCAGTCAATTTTTTAAAATTAAATATGACTGATCCAGAGTTTTTTTTGCTTAACCACAATTTCTTTATCAATGTTTTCCTAATAACAGATTTCTAGTGTTAAAAAAAATGTATGAGTTGTGCATTTTGTGTATATAATTATTACTACAAATAAAATATGAAAAGAAAGCATTAATTCTTAGTGTTATTTTCTCCTCTCTATTCAGTTACTTCACTGACAGTGGGGGGGGGGCAATTGTCCCATGGGGGCAGTTGTGCAAGGGGCACTTGTCGGTAGGCAATTGTCCGGGGGGCAATTGTCCAGGGGGCAGTTGTCCTGATACCATCTCCACAGCACTTGGAGTAGGTAGGGATCTGATTACCCGTAAGGGGGAAGGAATGACGACGAATTGAGATAAATGTCGCTTAACAAGCCTTGTAAACACACAGGACCCCACAGGTCAATTTTCAAGTTCCCCTTGTAACAGTTGGCTGGTTGGCCCTCGTGGACATAGCCGTGCGTGGGCGTCGTTTTATTATAAGATTGACATTATGAAGTCAATAACATATCTTGATTATGGTAAAAATCATGAAAATAAGTCTATCAGGTGATCCTTGTGTAATAGCATCTGCTAGCTGGGCAGTGCCACAAGCAATGTGTGTGTTCGTTTGTGTGTTTACCAGTCTTTCTCGTCAGCCATGGACGGATGTCAGCACCCCTGATATCTAGCGGTCGCTTTGTATCATTTGACAGTGCAACGTAATTTTAATAATTTAATTTCCGATGAAATACAAAAAAAAAATACGGGAATGACATAC
>NW_024740950.1:0-21167 GCF_018991925.1 Homarus americanus | reverse complement strand
AGGGAAATAAAAAAAAAAAAAAATTATAATAATCTGCATTC
This sequence comes from Homarus americanus, assembly GCF_018991925.1. Taxonomy (NCBI): domain Eukaryota; kingdom Metazoa; phylum Arthropoda; class Malacostraca; order Decapoda; family Nephropidae; genus Homarus; species Homarus americanus. The sequence goes on along the minus strand of NW_024740950.1, from coordinate 21,126 downwards.
TCTATTGGCGTAGAAACCGGACTAAATCGAAACATAATAAATAAATAAATAAATTCTGCGTGGAGTAATTTTACACCCACTGCAAAGTGACATACATGGAGTGTGTTTGGGCTTCATTTCATGTTTGCAGCACGCCTATTTCATGTAAACAATTTATTTTATTTTATTGTATTTTATTGTATTTTCTTTTATTTTATTGTATTTTCTTTTATTTTATTTATTTATTTACTTACTTATTCTTTATACATTTATTTGTTACTAGCTCTTGTTTGTTGCACCCACCCACCTCCCGAATTGATGACCTACTATACATTCGTGCCTGCACGAATGTTACCAACTTACCGTTAGGCGATTTGGGTAACCGAAATTAACGCTCTCCTACCACCAACCATTTCGATTGTCATGAAAATTATCTTCAGAACAGTTCTTTGGCCCTGAGAAGGGCCGAGTTATAGATGTCTGGTAGGTTTTGTTGTGCTTTTTCTTTTTCCCCAAGGAAGAGGACTTAAGCACGCTCTCCGCGGATGCGCCTGGCCAGCTGGATGTCCTTGGGCATGATGGTAACGCGCTTGGCGTGAATGGCACACAGGTTGGTGTCCTCGAAAAGACCCACCAGGTAAGCCTCAGAGGCTTCCTGCAGAGCCATGACGGCAGACGACTGGAAGCGCAGGTCAGTCTTGAAATCCTGGGCGATCTCACGCACCAGGCGCTGGAAGGGCAGCTTCCTGATGAGTAGCTCTGTGCTCTTCTGGTAACGACGGATCTCACGAAGGGCGACGGTTCCGGGCCTGTAACGATGGGGCTTCTTGACACCACCGGTGGCTGGGCGGACTTGCGAGCTGCCTTGGTGGCAAGCTGCTTCCGTGGAGCCTTGCCTCCAGTGGACTTGCGGGCAGTCTGTTTAGTACGGGCCATCTCGACGACGAAATAGTAAATACGGGCGGCCTGGTTGTTGTTGTTGTATAGATTGTCGGACCGTAGTCCGACACGGGCCTTTGCCTATAGGCGGCCCGTTTGGTGGTTCCGGCTGGAGCTCCAGGAGCAGCCAGACCGGATTGGGATTGGAGGTGGTCCCACCTGCAGATTGGAGGGATACTGCAGGTTGCAAGTGTGAGCGGACCCCCGATCAGTGGACGCTTACCACCGGCCCCCACTCTTGGACGTGGTCAGCCTCGGAGTGGCGCGCCCCCCGAACTGGGGTCCGCACTTGCTGGGAGAGGATGCTTTCTAAGCCATCTGGGTGGTGGGTATCGTGTGATGACCCGGAGTAGGTGGTGAATGTGGTCTGTGTGGGCCTTTCGGGTTAGAGTGGCCGCTGGTGTGGTGTGTGTTTCTTGGGAGATTTGAGTTCTGTCTCGGAGGCTTTGTGTGACCTCGCAATCGAGGAGATAGTGTTCAAGTGGGTTGGCTGCTGGCTCCTGACAGTAGGTGCATTCCGTGACGTCATTTCCTATCATCTGCCAGGAGCACTTGTACCCTAGTCGTAGTCGGTGAAGGCTGACTTGGGTTTGTCTTGGAGTTTTCTTGTCTGCGAAAGGTGGTTCCCCTTTTGTGGCCGCCAGGTACCATTTGGCTGATTGGGAACCAGCGTTGAGTGCATGAAGGAAGCTCTTTTTGATGTGGAGCTTGGCAGTCTTTCTGAGGTGATTTTTGATCTGTTGCACACTTGCTGGAACTTGGATGTGTACGCTACTGGAACGTGTAGCTGCCTTGGCTGCTTCGTCTGCCACGTCGTTTCCTCCGATCCCTACATGACTGGGAATCCAGTGTAAGACGACTGGTCGGTTTTGGCTTTGGAATTCCTGTAGCTACGCGAGGATCGAGGTGATGATGTGGACGTTGTCTCTTGGTTGACTGTGTTGCAGCGCTTGCATGGCCGATTTCGAGTCCGTGTGAATTATGACGGACTTGTTGTGTTGTGTTGCAGCGTGTTGTAGGGCCTTTGAGATTGCCACCAGTTCTGTTTGTAGGGTGGAGCAGTCGTTGGAAAGTCTCCATTTGAGGGTCTGGCCTTGGGTGTAGAAGGCCGCTCCGGATCTGTGATGTTTTGGGTCCACCGAGCCGTCTGTGAAGTATGATGCTGCATCAGCCGGTGTCTCGGTGGCTATGGCTTGGAGAGATATTTTTTTGAGGTCCTCCTTCGGGAGGTTGGCTTTACTGTCGCCGAGGTCGGTGAATTTGAGTGTGGCTGGTGGAGGGCTCCATGGTGGAGGAACAGTGTAACCATTGTCTCGTGTGTCTTGGTTGTTCTTGACGAGTGTTTCTGCTTGCAGGTGTCGGATGACCTCGCTTGCCTCGTGCGACCAGGTGGCCCCTCGCACTCTGTGGTCGAGGTGGAGGGAGGCACTGATTCGAATCTTGGCAGCTGTGGGCTTGTCTGCTCTGCAGATTTTGGCGAGGAGACCGGCTGTCACCTGCTTGACTCGTACTGCCAGGGGTGGTAGCTCGGTTTCCATCTGCAGATTGCAAATTCTGGTCCACATGGGTGCTCCGAGCATGGTCCTGAGAGCATTGTTTTGAATGACTTCTAGCTTAGCTATTTGGTCTTCTCTCAGTCCAATGAGTGCTGGAGCACTGTAATCTACCAGCGATCTGATGGCGGCTGTGTAGTAGGCTTTGAGCACATGAAGGTTTGCTCCTGCAGATTTGCTGGTGAGCGACCTCATTATATTGTGTCTGCTCTTCGTCCTGTGCCTGAGATACTCGAGTTGCGGCTTGAAGGTGAGTTTCTGGTCAAACCAGATTCCAAGACACTGGTGGGCGTTGGTCCAGACTACCGGCGTGTTGTGTATGGAGAGCGTCTTGTCTGGTGTGTCTGTGCAGATGGCCATCGCTTTCGACTTGGCTGGATTTATCTTGAGTCCAAGTCTGTTGCACTCCTCTTCTATAAGTTGGAGTGCGTGTTGCGTGTTGGCTAGTCTGTTCGATCCTCTTACTATAAGCTGTAAGTCGTCTGCATAGCATAGGAGCTTGGCTGTTTGTCTGAAGGGAAGTTTGACTAGATTTTCCATCAGGACGTTGAACAGCATTGGACTGAGGATGCCTCCTTGTGGGGTTCCGTTTTCATGGATCCTGTAGCTTGAGGTTGCTCCCTGAAAGCGTACTCGTGCTTCTCTCTGTGTGAGGTAGTTCTGGATCCACCCCAGCAACCTTCCTTTGACGCCTTTTTTAGCGAGCGTAGTTGTAATGGCCAAAGGATTTGCTAGTTCGAAGGCTTTCTCCAGGTCGAGGAAGACCACCAGAGCTGGTTTGTTGTCCACTGTGCTGAGTATTTCGGCGATGTTGTTGCCTGTGCCGGTGTTCTCGGTGTAAGCAAAGATGTGAGGGTGTGGGCTGCCTACTTTCCACTTGAGTCGGTTGAGAGCCATTCTTTCTCCGGTCTTCGCTATGCAGCTGAGAAGGGAGATGGGCCTCGGCTTGTCTGGTTCTCTTGGCTTCGGAATGGGCTGTATATCTGCCTTCTTCCATTCCGGTGGGAGTTTTTGTGCTGTCCACGAAGCATTGATGGCTTGCAGCAGAGCCTCGTGTCCGGCTGTACCGGCATGAGAGAGCATGGAGTAGGTTATCCTGTCGGCCCCTGGAGCTGTATCCTTGCTTCGTTTTAGCGACTTCTGGAGTTCTTGCTGGTTGAATGGTCTGTCAGTGTCATCTTCGCTGTTGCAGGCCTCTTCAATCATCTGGAGTCTGACCTGTCGCAGACGCCGTTGTGTCTCCTCCGCCTGTCTCGGGAGGTTCTTCGTTGCTGCTCGGTCAGAGAACAGTTTTGCAAGTCTCTCGGCTTCCTCTTCTGGGTTGGGATGAGTTGGTGGTGGTGGTGTTGCCTTCCCAGATGCCCTTCGGATCTGGGCCCACATCTTGCCAAGGGTGGTGTGCTCGTTCAGTTCGGAGCACCACTTGAGCCAGCTTGCGGTTTTAATTTCTTCCTTCTCTTCCCTGGTATCCTTGACTATGACTTGCAGGAGATGTCTGTTTGTTGCCGTGGGATGTCTCCTGTAGTTTCTTCGGGCCATGTTCACTCTGTGGTTGAGTTCTTTCACCCTGGGACAGTAGTACCAGTAATCATTGTACTGTCTTGATGTGGGTTTTGTTTTTGGGATAGCCTCTTCTGCCGCTAGGTGAAACGCCTCGACCAATTGGTGGTGGAGGGTTGTCTCATCCGCGGGTGCTGCGCCGGCCGGTTGTGATTTTTCGCGCCACTTAGCCAGGTGTTTCTTGAAGAGTCCCCAGTCTGCCTTTTGAGTGTTGTATCTCCATCTCGGGGGAGGTGGAGTGGGGAGTTTGTTCACCTTCAGCGTTGTTAGGGTGGCGAAGTGGTCACTGGTCAGCGTGGGGTGTATCTGCCAGGAGGCCGAAGGCTGTAGTGCACTGGAGACGAAGGTTAGATCTAGCCTTCCTCCCCTAGTGTGGGTGGGCTCTCCGGTGTTCAGGAGGCAGATCTCGGGTGTATCTTGAAAGGTGGTGTATAGGTGTAGGCCGTCTTCATTTGTGGGGCTTGCCGAGCTTAGGAAGGGATGATGTGCGTTGAAATCCCCTCCTATGAGTGTGGCGTGGTCGGCGGCCGAAGCAAATAATTGAGTAACCTCCAGTGAGCCCCTTGGGTTCTTGTAGATGTTGTGAACAGTTAATTCCTGTTCTTGGAGGGTTACTTTGACGGCCTGTGTCTCGATGTTTTCCCCACATGGAAATTGCTGCGTGACATCGGCGGAGGGTATGCTTGACTTGACCAAGATCATACATCCTCTTGTTGACGCCTGCGTGAAATGCCTCCTGTATGTCTTGTAACCGCTGAATTTGAAACAGTGGTGTTCTTGTAGAAGTGTTTCTTGTAGCAGTATGATGTCAAGCTTGTCCTTGGCTGCTGCTTCTTGTAGGAGGTGTTTCTTGTTTTTGATGCCCTGAGCATTCCATGTTAGGATGTTCAGGGTGCTGACGTTTTCCACCACTGTTTCATCGGGGACTTCTGGTGGTCCTCGATGGAGATGTCCAAGTTCGATTCCAACTGGATCAGGTTCATATCTTCGTGTTCTGTGGTTTTTGCCTTCTGGGCCGTGGTTCGGTTCAGGGGAGTTGAAACGTCCAGTTTCTTTCTGGGAGCTGTCGGTATCTTGGGTTTTCTGTTGGCCCTCTTCGGTGTAGAGTGTACCTCGGCTGTCACTCGTGTGAGGACCGGCGTGGCTTCCTCCACTGAGGTGGCTGGAGCTGTGGCGACTTGCCCGAGGACGCTCCCCATGAGTATTTGGAGCTGTGTGGGTTGGATCTTGTGGCCCAGTAGTCCGGCTAGGCCCTCCGCGAAGGTTTTCAGTACCTTGGCTAGGTCTGATACGTGTATCATTCCTTCTGGTGCCTTGGTGTGTGCTTTTGCCTTTCGTCAGTGTGGTGCCTGGAAACCGCCGGCCTAAAGACGGCTGAGAGCGCCACCAAAGGTGCCCAGCCCATTGCCAACTCGGCATCTGCCGCAGATTCCAGCGCTGCCGCAGCAATGTTTTTCCAGTTCTTCAGCAGAGTAAAAGTTATAAAAGCTTGTGCGCAGACCGCGAGATTTCCTTGTACGCAATTCCTGTTCCGATGCAGTCGTACTTCTGGCATCAGCACCGCCAGCAGTACCGTACGTTCACTTCAGAACCAGCAGCAGAGCCGGTTAAGTGAGCACTGTCCTCGTCGTCAGTGGAGAGGAATCTCCTAGCCTTTGTGACTTTCTCGCGGTTCCTCTCCAGGCCCGGGAGAGGTAGTTCCTTTGGGTACCGGAGGACTACCGACTTCATCAGTTTCTGGGCGGGGTCTAGCTTGGTTGAAGTAATGGTGGTGGTGCTTTGCAGGTAAGTGTCGAGGGTGGTGGCGGAGTTCTTGTCTTTGGGGTGAACGATCATCTCCCCCTTTAGGTTGGGCCGCACTGAGAACTTGGCCAGAGGATTTAGCTTTTCCATCTCTGTGACGGCGGCATATGTTGGTTTTGCGTCCGTTTTCGTGATCCGGAATTTTGGCAGTGTCGTTGGAGGTGAGCTGGTGGTGGTGATGGGTGCCTTTGGGGCTGCTTGACGGCATTCGTTTCCCGAAAAAGCACGTCGGCGTTTCTTGTTTTCTACCTTCGTCCAGTTGTCCTCAGTAGCGGTAGCAGTGGTGGTGGTGGTGGAGGTGGTGGTGGTGGTGGAGTTGTTGGAGGTGGTGGCAGTGTTCCTAGTTTTCAGGGCTTCATTGAAGGCGCGTAACTGGTCTGCTTTCTCTGTGCGAAGCCTGTCGTAGTTCGGGTCGTCAGGTTGGCGGTTCAGGCGGGGGTCGCGGTTAGGAGGGCGTACGCGCTCCATAACCTGGGTTATTTATTTTTTTTTTTTTATTTTTTTTTTTTTAGATCCTACCTATTCCGGTTGAGTAAAATGCAGAGGAATTACAGCACTCCCCACTGGCTGGTGGTCGTAGAGTGGTTCCTGAGCTTCTCTCCCGGAGCCCCGTTGGGGAAGCCTACTTCCTAGTGTATGTGACTGCTCACTTATAGACGTGAGCTAAGTGTGCCTATTTGGGAAGGATAAGGATTGCTACCCTCTTTCCAGGTGGACCTGCACGATCACGGTTTTCCTGGAAAGACTCGGCTGGGATGGGTTTTGCTCCAACCCCCTTTCGTGTTCACAATCTCCTGGGAGGGAGGTGAACAGTTACAGGGGGGACCGCAGGACGAATACACTTTTGAGGGTGCAGGTCCCTAGGCCAGAGCGAAAAAGGAAAAATAGTAGTAGAAGGAAAAGGGCTCAAACCACGCCGGGAATATCGCGCTATAACTGCTCTCCAGCTGGAGTGTGGGTCACTCACACCACCAGTGGGGAGGGCAAGCTAATGCTCGATAAACCAAGAACGCTCGTGAGTTGTTGTGGCGATGACAGTCGTGGGTGGTCCGGTCCGGGAAGATGGCCAACAATGGTACAAGGGAGAGGGCGGTCTTCAGAGTTCCGGGTCCAGCAGGAGGTCTTGTTGAGAGGTCTTCTTCGTTCAGGAGCGATGTGATGAGGGCGGCCCGGCAGGCGGGCGGGCTTATATACAGACATTCTCCACCTCAGTGGCCACCTCATTGGCCACGAGTGCCGCATGCGTCATCCGCAAGCTACGCCCCACCTCCAAGAGGGAGGGACGGCCTTGGATGAACGATACTACCGCTGCGTCCACAGCACGCCACCTACTCCCACAAAACCGTGGGCGAAGCCACACCAGGACCACCTGTAGTAGCAACCACAACAACATGACTGGACGAGGCAAAGGAGGCAAGGGACTTGGAAAGGGTGGCGCCAAGCGTCATCGTAAGGTGCTTCGTGACAACATCCAGGGTATCACCAAGCCCGCCATTCGTCGTCTAGCTCGGCGTGGAGGTGCTAAACGTATATCCGGCCTCATCTACGAGGAGACCCGCGGCGTCCTCAAGGTGTTTCTGGAGAACGTCATCCGTGACGCCGTCACCTACACCGAGCACGCAAAAAGGAAGACCGTCACCGCCATGGATGTGGTGTATGCCCTGAAACGGCAGGGCCGCACCCTTTATGGTTTTGGTGGTTAATCAACCTGATGGACGGGCGCACACCACCACCACCACCACGACAAACAAATATACGGACCTAATTTTAGGTCCACATTTAAATCGCTAAAGAGTTGGTTAGACACTGAGTAAATCGTTGAAAATATATCCAATAACATGATCCTCTCTAATTCTGGACTTGTGGTATGAGTATAGGTTGTGTGTGAACGTGTTGGAACCACTTCCTAATAATTGTCAGTCAGTCAGTCAACATTCACCTAACCTCCAGGTACCTCACCTAACTTCCTGTAGCGTCACCGAACCTCACGAAATGTAACCCAATGTAGTTTATAATCTATCCTAACATGACATAACATAACCACGCACTATATTACTTCGGTAAGAGTAATGAGTTTTAATACGCAAAGTTGCAGTTATCATTCATTCATACATACATACATACATACATACATAACATGCTAGTGGCAGGGGGGATTGAAGGGAATTTTAGGAGGATAGAATAGGTGCAGTGGCTAAACAGCGCTTGCGTGAGGGACTTTAAGCAGCAACTCGCCTGGATGCGGCAGGATAGAGTCAGGTCAAGCGTCCGGTGCATGTTGGGTTCCGCCATGGTTTCTCAGTGTTTGGTCGGCTTGATTGTGTGTGTTGTTTTCTTGTTTGGAGGAAATGTCTTGGTATTCTTCTTCTTAGCTTGAAGTTGATTTTCTTCTAACTCTTCTCCTCTTGTTGTTCGTCTTCCTCGTGTCTGCTATCATTCTGTAAAGACTCTATATATGTATGTAGGTATGAGTGAGTAACAGTTGCCGGTTACAGTGATACTTCATATTCGCTGGTGTTGTACTGTATGGCTTCGGTATTTCTTAATATACAAACGGCACCGTTAGGGGATTGAGGTATTTAAAAACCAGCCTACATTACTTATATATAGACATAAATAATGTGGCTTGGACAATAATGACGACTACTCTCTCCTACCTTCCCCAAACAAGGGCTTTTCGAAAGTATACATTGGACACAAATGACTTAGTACATCATACATTGGTGGTTTAACAAAAGCCCTCATTAGAGAAAGGTGAAGGAGCACACAGTGAACATACAGATTGATGTTTGCACGCGTAGATAATGTAAGGTGAGATGTTAAACACCAGACACGTAGTGTAGTAACTACCTCACAGATGGCGTTATGAGGGGCCTGATGATGTAGCAGTTACCTCACAGATGGTGTTATGAGGAACTTCACATGATGATGCTGTAGCAAAACATTCACTACGTGGTGTCGTAGCATCTTGGGGACACCACGTGGTCGACATGACTCACTCATTCAAGTGGGTGAGGTGTGGTCCCAGGCCTCTCTATCGTGGAGTCTCAGGGGAAGTATAACTGGGTACCTGGGACCTCACTGTGTGAAGGTGGTTAGCTAGCTTGGGTAAGACTCAACTGCCGAGTTGTTTTTCACTGAGTTAAGCACTGTTCACCACTATTCATCACTGGTTCCATTCCTTTGCCAAATGAGATAGTACCTTATGGCAAGAACTTGTTGATAGTCCGGTGGGGAGGAGGGTTCAGGGGAGTGAGTTGGTATGGGCCAACATATAAATAATAATAATAATAATAATAATTAACGGTTTATTGAAAGAGATTGGCAGCCAGAAGGCTGAAAATATACAGTTACATATTTGGGGAATGGGTTACGAATTACAAATAATATACAAGTAACATGAGTGACACAAATAAAACATATAATAACTAGCTGGGGAAAAGCTCCAACTACAGTTCATTTCAACATAGTGACAGTGCAAGGAGTAGTGTTTACTGGGAGTGAGTACACTGATTTATTACAAGTTATCGATAATTTTTACAATGGTTGGGACTGGGCTGTTCTTATAGCGATCAGTTCGTGCACGTATGGGCTGGGCTGGATGCGGTTGTGGTGTCGAAGAGCAATTCTCGGACTAGGGATCTCAGGTGGTAGTAGGAGCCGGTGTCGGGGATGGTGTAGAAGCTTCTTACCAAATTTGCAGATGAGGTCGTGGTGATGGTCAGTGAGAGTCGAAAGGGTCAGTGTGTTGAGCGCTTCTTGATATGTGGAGTAGGAAGGGGAGAGAATAATCTTGCATGGCCTCTTTTGCACTTTTTCTAGGTGTTTACGTTGTGTGGCATTTAGGGAGGAAGACCAGGTGGAGGAGGCATAGGTGAGCTTGGGAAGTATGAATGTTGTGTAAACACTGAGGAGCTCGTGTGCAGGAACACCGAGGGACTTGAGTCGGCGTAGGAGGTGGAGACAGAAACTGGAGGATTTGATAACTTCACTGACGTGTGGTTTCTAATTTAGGTTGTTGTCTATATGTATGTGTGTGTGTGTGTGTGTGTGTGTGTGTGTGTGTGTGTGTGTGTGTGTGTGTGTGTGTATATACTACTGTACTTTTTAGATCCTCCTACGCAACCTAACCTATTATAGTTAAGTATAGTAGGCTATACACTATTTTGTTAGTATGTGTTATAAAATGAAATTGCATGTTATTATTATTAATATTATTATTATTAATATTATTAGTATTATTATTAGTAGTAGTATTATTATTATTATTATTATTGTTATTATTATTACATGCTAATATAATACTAAGTTGCCCGCCAGATTTCCTCAGAGATGGGAGGAGCACATTGGCGGCGGTGTTGTTTATACTCCGCCCGATTACTGATTCCTATTCACCGAGCCAGAGCTGGCGGGCGGCGTGTTATGTGCCACGTTTTGTTTCCCATTGGGCGTACCGCTCAGCTGGGGAGTAGGAGATTTCATAAAAAGAAAGTTTGAGTGGAGAGCACACCTTTTCCTTCATATACAGTTATCTTAGACCATCTACTAGTATAATAGTTTGCACAAAAATACTCTACACTCTTTCTAGGTTATTGTTATGTTGTTTTTTTTTTTTTTGACTTCTCATCAGATTGTGCATTCAACTAATATACACTATTAGTGTGTTTATTATTATGTTTTATAGTATTATTTCGTATAATATTGGGTAACACAATTATAGTCACTAATATACACTATTAGTGTGTTTATTATTATGTTTTATAGTATTATTTCGTATAATATTGGGTAACACAATTATAGTCACTATTATAGTTTATTATTGGGGTTTATAGCAGTTTGTGGTCTAATAGTATCATGCTTTATGAGTGGTGTTCTATGTAGTGATGATTAGGCAATAAAATATGCTTTGGGTGTTTATAGCAGTTTTTGTGGTCTACTAGTATCATGCTTTATGGGTGGTGTTCTATGTAGTGATGATTAGGCCATAAAATATGCTTTTGGTTTATTGCTAACAAAATATACTTTGCTCTACCGCTGTCGTGCAAAACATGGTGAAACTTACATACACCGTTAATAAAGTATTCATGGAAGAAGAAGAAGAAGAAGAAGAAGAAGAAGAAGAAGAAGTACGAGGAAGAATTGTGGAGGGAATGAACAGTGAGACAATGTAAAGCCTCCGGGATGGCGGCAGCGTTTCTGTTATTAATATATAATAAGACAATAGGAAAATATGTTGTTGTCTCTACCTGTAGTATTACCTTTGCGATAGCATGGTTCAATTTTGGGAGGACAGAGGAAGGAGCAGGAGGTTAGGAAGGGAGAGATAGTGTCTGTGATCCTCGGGTCACCACTCCTCGGATTGTGTCAGTTCAAGTTTAGAAGCTCCAACAACTTTCCCTGAATACGAATTCGCAACCTTTCGATTTACAACAGGTACCTACTTACTGCTACAGTAGGTGAACAGGGACCAAGGGGGCTAGGAATAGTGTCCAAACAACTTGCTCCTGCCTGCCTGTGTGATGTAGTCGTGGCCACACTTAGGTTAGGATACAGACACATCTGGCAAGTTAGTAACGCTGTACCCATACCGGAACACTCAGCATGTAAACTTTGTGATACACCTTTAAAGCACTATATTATTGAATGTGACACTGTCAAAGACTTCAGGCCACCTCACTTATTGTATCTTGAACTATGTCATTACTTCATTGAGGACATTACATTCTTGCTGTTTATCCCAAATTGGCTAGCTAGCCCACACTGATTAGTCTACAATTACAATATGACTCCAATGTATGCTGCTGGTAAATGTGTACTGTCAATGAACCAGAGTGAAAATAAGGTAGCCTCCCTTGCTGCTGCTGCTGCTTCTGCGCCCTTCTAAGTCCCGTTTAAGTCCCCCACCCCAGGCCCCCGCAGTACCCCTTCACATCTACAACATTCAAAAACAATTTCACTCTATTTCCACAATACTATGCTAATTACACGTAAAATAGAGTGTTATCCTGCAAAACGTTGATGTCGTATATTTCTCTCTTTAAGTGATATCCTGTGGCTCCGAAAGGAGCCTGTTTGGTTAGGTTGTCTTGTGTGAACGAACCTTGGGTTCTTATTTCTTCTCTGTCTTCTTGGGGAGGGGCACAGCTTGGATGTTAGGAAGGACACCCCCTTGGGCAATGGTGACTCCAGACAGGAGCTTGTTCAGCTCCTCGTCATTGCGAATGGCAAGCTGAAGATGACGCGGGATAATGCGGGTCTTCTTGTTGTCGCGGGCGGCGTTACCGGCCAGCTCGAGCACTTCTGCTGCCAGGTACTCCATGACGGCTGCAAGGTACACAGGGGCACCTGCACCAACACGCTCAGCATAGTTGCCTTTACGCAAGAGACGGTGGATCCTACCCACGGGGAACTGGAGTCCGGCCCTGCTAGAACGGGACTTTGACTTGCCCTTCACTTTGCCTCCCTTGCCGCGTCCTGACATGTTGCTGCTGCTGCTTTTCGTGATAGGAGTTAAATTTCCGCCCGCCACCTTGGTCTTTTATACCAAGCTCAGGATCAGGCCAGGTGGCCGTCTCGCGGACCCAACCAATGTAAGAGAGCCGTAGCTGCAGCCAGTCTGATCCTGGGCGGCCCGCTCGGTATATAAGGAAAAGTTAGTCGGGCCAGTTTTCAATTCTCTCGCTCCGCGCCACGAGTAACTGTGCCGCCATGCCTCCCAAAACTTCCGGAAAGGCTGCCAAGAAGGCTGGAAAGGCCCAGAAGGCCATTGCCAAGGGTGACAAGAAGAAGAAGCGCAGGAGGAAGGAAAGCTACAGCATCTACATCTACAAGGTACTGAAGCAAGTGCACCCCGACACAGGAGTCTCCTCCAAAGCTATGTCCATCATGAACTCTTTCGTGAACGACATCTTCGAGCGCATCGCTGCCGAGGCTTCCCGCCTGGCGCACTACAACAAACGCTCCACCATTACAAGTCAGGAAATCCAGACAGCTGTCCGACTCTTGCTGCCCGGTGAACTGGCCAAGCATGCCGTGTCTGAGGGCACCAAGGCTGTCACCAAGTACACCTCTTCCAAGTAAGAGGTTACTTGTGCACAACAAACACGCCATCCCATTACTACAACTTAATCGGCTCCATCGGAGCCACAGTTACATGTTAAAGAGACAGTTACCGACAGTGATATATTGAGAGGGAAATAAAAAAAATAAAATTATAATAATCTGCATTCTCTATTGGCGTAGAAACAGGACTAAATCGAAACATAATAAATAAATAAATAAATTCTGCGTGGAGTACTTTTACACCCACTGCAAAGTGACATACATGGAGTGTGTTTGGGCTTTATTTCTTGTTTGCAGCATGCCTATTTCATGTAAAAAAAAATTTTATTTTATTTTATTGTATGTTCTTTTATTTTATTTATTTCTTTACTTACTTATTCTTTATATATTTATTTGTTACTAGCTCTTGTTTGTTGCACCCACCCACCTCCCGAATTGATGACCTACTATACAATCGTACCTCCACGAATGTTACCAACTTACCGTTAGCCGATTTGGGTAACCGAAATTAACGCTCTCCGACCACCAACCATTTCGATTGTCATGAAAATTATCTTCAGAACAGTTCTTTTGCCCTGAGAAGGGCCGAGTTATAGATGTCTGGTAGGTTTTGTTGTGCTTTTTGTTTTTCCCCAAGGAAGAGGACTTAAGCACGCTCTCCGCGGATGCGCCGGGCCAGCTGGATGTCCTTGGGCATGATGGTAACGCGCTTGGCGTGAATGGCACACAGGTTGGTGTCCTCGAAAAGACCCACCAGGTAAGCCTCAGAGGCTTCCTGCAGAGCCATGACGGCAGACGACTGGAAGCGCAGGTCAGTCTTGAAATCCTGGGCGATCCCACGCACCAGGCGCTGGAAGGGCAGCTTCCTGATGAGTAGCTCTGTGCTCTTCTGGTAACGACGGATCTCACGAAGGGCGACGGTTCCGGGCCTGTAACGATGGGGCTTCTTGACACCACCGGTGGCTGGGGCGGACTTGCGAGCTGCCTTGGTGGCAAGCTGCTTCCGTGGAGCCTTGCCTCCAGTGGACTTGCGGGCAGTCTGTTTAGTACGGGCCATCTCGACGACGAAATAGTCCATACGGGCGGCCCGGCAGGCGGGCGGGCTTATATACAGACATTCTCCACCTCAGTGGCCACCTCATTGGCCACGAGTGCCGCATGCGTCATCCGCAAGCTACGCCCCACCTCCAAGAGGGAGGGACGGCCTTGGATGAACGATACTACCGCTGCGTCCACAGCACGCCACCTACTCCCACCAAACCGTGGGCGAAGCCACACCAGGACCACCTGTAGTAGCAACCACAACAACATGACTGGACGAGGCAAAGGAGGCAAGGGACTTGGAAAGGGTGGTGCCAAGCGTCATCGTAAGGTGCTTCGTGACAACATCCAGGGTATCACCAAGCCCGCCATTCGTCGTCTAGCTCGGCGTGGAGGTGTTAAACGTATATCCGGCCTCATCTACGAGGAGACCGGCGGCGTCCTCAAGGTGTTTCTGGAGAACGTCATCCGTGACGCCGTCACCTACACCGAGCACGCAAAAAGGAAGACCGTCACCGCCATGGATGTGGTGTATGCCCTGAAACGGCAGGGCCGCACCCTTTATGGTTTTGGTGGTTAATCAACCTGATGGACGGGCGCACACCACCACCACCACCACGACAAACAAATATACGGACCTAATTTTAGGTCCACATTTAAATCGCTAAAGAGTTGGTTAGACACTGAGTAAATCGTTGAAAATATATCCAATAACATGATCCTCTCTAATTCTGGACTTGTGGTATGATTATAGGTTGTGTGTGAACGTGTTGGAACCACTTCCTAATAATTGTCAGTCAGTCAGTCAACATCCACCTAACCTCCAGGTACCTCACCTAACTTCCTGTAGCGTCACCGAACCTCACGAAATGTAACCCAATGTAGTTTATAATCTATCCTAACATGACATAACATAACCACGCACTATATTACTTCGGTAAGAGTAATGAGTTTTAATACGCAAAGTTGCAGTTAGCATTCATTCATACATACATACATACATCCATACATAACATGCTAGTGGCAGGGGGGATTGAAGTGAATTTTAGGAGGATAGAATAGGTGCAGTGGCTAAACAGCGCTTGCGTGAGGGACTTTAAGCAGCAACTCGCCTGGATGCGGCAGGATAGAGTCAGGTCAAGCGTCCGGTGCATGTTGGGTTCCGCCATGGTTTCTCAGTGTTTGGTCGGCTTGATTGTGTGTGTGTTGTTTTCTTGTTTGGAGGAAATGTCTTGGTATTCTTCTTCTTGGCTTGAAGTTGATTTTCTTCTAACTCTTCTCCTCTTGTTGTTCGTCTTCCCCGTGTCTGCTATCATTCTGTAAAGACTCTATATATGTATGTAGGTATGAGTGAGTAACAGTTGCCGGTTACAGTGATACTTCATATTCGCTGGTGTTGTACTGTATGGCTTCGGTATTTCTTAATATACAAACGGCACCGTTAGGGGATTGAGGTATTTAAAAACCAGCCTACATTACTTATATATAGAAATAAATAATGTGGCTTGGACAATAATGACGACTACTCTCTCCTACCTTCCCCAAACAAGGGCTTTTCGAAAGTATACATTGGACCCAAATGACTTAGTACATCATAAATTGGTGGTTTAACAAAAGCCCTCATTAGAGAAAGGTGAAGGAGCACACAGTGAACATACAGATTAATGTTTGCACACATAGATCATGTAAGGTGAGGTGTTGAACACCAGACACGTAGTGTAGTAACTCCCTCACAGATGGCGTTATGAGGGGCCTGAGGATGTAGCAGTTACCTCACAGATGGTGTTATGAGGAACTTCACATGATGATGCTGTAGCAAAACATTCACTACGTGGTGTCGTAGCATCTTGGGGACACCACGTGGTCCACATGACTCACTCATTCACTCATTCAAGTGGGTGAGGTGTGGTCCCAGGCCTCTCTATCGTGGAGTCTCAGGGGAAGTATAACTGGGTACCTGGGACCTCACTGTGTGAAGGTGGTTAGCTAGCTTGGGTAAGACTCAACTGCCGAGTTGTTTTTCACTGAGTTAAGCACTGTTCACCACTATTCATCACTGGTTCCATTCCTTTGCCAAATGAGATAGTACCTTATGGCAAGAACTTGTTGATAGTCCGGTGGGGAGGAGGGTTCAGGGGAGTGAGTTGGTATGGGCCAACATATAAATAATAATAATAATAATAATATTTAACGGTTTATTGAAAGAGCTTGGCAGCCAGAAGGCTGAAAATATACAGTTACATATTTGGGGAATGGGTTACGAATTACAAATAATATACAAGTAACATGAGTGACACAAATAAGACATATAATAACTAGCTGGGGAAAAGCTCAAACTACAGTTCATTTCAACATAGTGACAGTGCAAGGAGTAGTGTTTACTGGGAGTGAGTACACTGATTTATTACAAGTTATCGATAATTTTTTCAATGGTTGGGACTGGGCTGTTCTTATAGCGATCAGTTCGTGCACGTATGGGCTGGGCTGGATGCGGTTGTGGTGTCGAAGAGCAATTCTCGGACTAGGGATCTCAGGTGGTAGTAGGAGCCGGTGTCGGGGATGGTGTAGAAGCTTCTTACCAAATTTGCAGATGAGGTCGTGGTGATGGTCAGTGAGAGTCTAAAGGGTCAGTGTGTTGAGCGCTTCTTGATATGTGGAGTAGGAAGGGTAGAGAATAATCTTGCATGGCCTCTTTTGCACTTTTTCTAGGTGTTTACGTTGTGTGGCATTTAGGGAGGAAGACCAGGTGGAGGAGGCATAGGTGAGCTTGGGAAGTATGAATGTTGTGTAAACACTGAGGAGCTCGTGTGCAGGAACACCGAGGGACTTGAGTCGGCGTAGGAGGTGGAGACGGAAACTGGAGGATTTGATAACTTCACTGACGTGTGGTTTCTAATTTAGTTTGTTGTCTATATGTATGTGTGTGTGTGTGTGTGTGTGTGTGTGTGTGTGTGTGTGTGTGTGTGTGTGTGTGTGTGTGTGTGTGTGTGTGTGTATACTACTGTACTTTTTAGATCCTCCTACGCAACCTAACCTATTATAGTTAAGTATAGTAGGCTATACACTATTTTGTTAGTATGTGTTATAAAATGAAATTGCATGTTATTATTATTAATATTATTATTATGTGTGTGTGTGTGTGTGTGTGTGTGTGTGTGTGTGTGTGTGTGTGTACATGCTAATATAATACTAATTTGCCCGCCAGATTTCCTCAGAGATGGGAGGAGCACATTGGCGGCGGTGTTGTTTATACTCCGCCCGATTACTGATTCCTATTCACCGAGCCAGAGCTGGCGGGCGGCGTGTTATGTGCCACGTTTTGTTTCCCATTGGGCGTACCGCTCAGCTGGGGAGTAGGAGATTTCATAAAAAGAAAGTTTGAGTGGAGAGCACACCTTTTCCTTCACATACAGTTATCTTAGACCATCTACTAGTATAATAGTTTGCACAAAAATACTCTACACTCTTTCTAGGTTATTGTTATGTTGTTTTTTTTTTTTTGACTTCTCATCAGATTGTGCATTCAACTAATATACACTATTAGTGTGTTTATTATTATGTTTTATAGTATTATTTCGTATAATATTGGTTAACACAATTATAGTCACTAATATACACTATTAGTGTGTTTATTATTATGTTTTATAGTATTATTTCGTATAATATTGGGTAACACAATTATAGTCACTAGTATAGTTTATTATTGGGGTTTATAGCAGTTTGTGGTCTAATAGTATCATGCTTTATGAGTGGTGTTCTATGTAGTGATGATTAGGCAATAAAATATGCTTTGGGTGTTTATAGCAGTTTTTGTGGTCTACTAGTATCATGCTTTATGGGTGGTGTTCTATGTAGTGATGATTAGGCCATAAAATATGCTTTTGGTTTATTGCTAACAAAATATACTTTGCTCTACCGCTGTCGTGCAAAACATGGTGAAACTTACATACACAGTTAATAAAGTATTCATGGAAGAAGAAGAAGAAGAAGAAGAAGAAGAAGAAGAAGAAGAAGAAGAAGAAGAAGAAGAAGAAGAAGAAGTACGAGGAAGAATTGTGGAGGGAATGAACAGTGAGACAATGTAAAGCCTCCGGGATGGCGGCAGCGTTTCTGTTATTAATATATAATAAGACAATAGGAAAATATGTTGTTGTCTCTACCTGTATTATTACCTTTGCGATAGCATGGTTCAATTTTGGGAGGACAGAGGAAGGAGCAGGAGGTTAGGAAGGGAGAGATAGTGTCTGTGATCCTCGGGTCACCACTCCTCGGATTGTGTCAGTTCAAGTTTAGAAGCTCCAACAACTTTCCCTGAATACGAATTCGCAACCTTTCGATTTACAACAGGTACCTACTTACTGCTACAGTAGGTGAACAGGTACCAAGGGGGCTAGGAATAGTGTCCAAACAACTTGCTCCTGCCTGCCTGTGTGATGTAGTCGTGGCCACAATTAGGTTAGGATACAGACACATCTGGCAAGTTAGTAACGCTGTACCCATACCGGAACACTCAGCATGTAAACTTTGTGATACACCTTTAAAGCACTATATTATTGAATGTGACACTGTCAAAGACTTCAGGCCACCTCACTTATTGTATCTTGAACTATGTCATTACTTCATTGAGGACATTACATTCTTGCTCTTTATCCCAAATTGGCTAGCCCACACTGGTAAATGTGTACTGTACTGTCAATGAATCTGATGTATTTCTTTGTGTATGAACCTGACTGAAAATAAGGTCGCCTCCCTGGCTGCTGCTGCTGCTGCTGCTGCTTCTTGCGCCCTTCTAAGTCCCGTTTAAGTCCCCCACCCCAGGCCCCCGCAGTAACCCTTCACATCTACACCATTCTCAAACATTTTCACTCAATTTCCACAATACTATGCTAATTACACGTAAAATAGAGTGTTATCCTGCAAAACGTTGATGTCGTATATTGCTCTCTTTAAGTGATATCCTGTGGCTCCGAAAGGAGCCTGTTTGGTTAGGTTGTCTTGTGTGAACGAACCTTGGGTTCTTATTTCTTCTCTGTCTTCTTGGGGAGGAGCACAGCTTGGATGTTAGGAAGGACACCCCCTTGGGCAATGGTGACTCCAGACAGGAGCTTGTTCAGCTCCTCGTCATTGCGAATGGCAAGCTGAAGATGACGTGGGATAATGCGGGTCTTCTTGTTGTCGCGGGCGGCGTTACCGGCCAGCTCGAGCACTTCTGCTGCCAGGTACTCCATGACGGCTGCAAGGTACACAGGGGCACCTGCACCAACGCGCTCAGCATAGTTGCCCTTACGCAAGAGACGGTGGATTCTACCCACGGGGAACTGGAGTCCGGCCCTGCTAGACCGGGACTTTGACTTGCCCTTCACTTTGCCTCCCTTGCCGCGTCCTGACATGTTGCTGCTGCTGCTTTTCGTGATAGGAGTTAAATTTCCGCCCGCCACCTTGGTCTTTTATACCAAGCTCAGGATCAGGCCAGGTGGCCGTCTCGCGGACCCAACCAATGTAAGAGAGCCGTAGCTGCAGCCAGTCTGATCCTGGGCGGCCCGCTCGGTATATAAGGAAAAGTTAGTCGGGCCAGTTTTCAATTCTCTCGCTCCGCGCCACGAGTAACTGTGCCGCCATGCCTCCCAAAACTTCCGGAAAGGCTGCCAAGAAGGCTGGAAAGGCCCAGAAGGCCATTGCCAAGGGTGACAAGAAGAAGAAGCGCAGGAGGAAGGAAAGCTACAGCATCTACATCTACAAGGTACTGAAGCAAGTGCACCCCGACACAGGAGTCTCCTCCAAAGCTATGTCCATCATGAACTCTTTCGTGAACGACATCTTCGAGCGCATCGCTGCCGAGGCTTCCCGCCTGGCGCACTACAACAAACGCTCCACCATTACAAGTCAGGAAATCCAGACAGCTGTCCGACTCTTGCTGCCCGGTGAACTGGCCAAGCATGCCGTGTCTGAGGGCACCAAGGCTGTCACCAAGTACACCTCTTCCAAGTAAGAGGTTACTTGTGCACAACAAACACGCCATCCCACTACTACAACTTAATCGGCTCCATCGGAGCCACAGTTACATGTTAAAGAGACAGTTACCGACAGTGATATATTGAGAGGGAAATAAATAAAAAAAAAAATTATAATAATCTGCATTCTCTATTGGCGTAGAAACAGGACTAAATCGAAACATAATAAATAAATAAATAAATAAATTCTGCGTGGAGTAGTTTCACACCCACTGCAAAGTGACATACCTGGAGTGTGTTTGGGCTTCATTTCTTGTTTGCAGCACGCCTATTTCATGTAAACAATTTATTTTATTTTATTTTATTTTATCTTAGTTATTTATTTATTTATTTATTTATTGTTTATATCTTTATTTGTTACTAGCTCTTGTTTGTTGCACCCACCTCCCGAATTGATGACCTACTATACAATCGTGCCTGCACGAATGTTACCAACTTCCCGTTAGGCGATTTGGGTAACCGAAGGTGCGCTCTCCGTCCACCTTCATTTTTCGATTGTCATGAAAATTATCATGCAGAACAGTTCTTTGGCCCTGAGAAGGGCCGAGTTATAGATGTCTGGTAGGTTTTGTTGTGCTTTTTCTTTTTCCCCAAGGAAGAGGACTTAAGCACGCTCTCCGCGGATGCGCCGGGCCAGCTGGATGTCCTTGGGCATGATGGTAACGCGCTTGGCGTGAATGGCACACAGGTTGGTGTCCTCGAAAAGACCCACCAGGTAAGCCTCAGAGGCTTCCTGCAGAGCCATGACGGCAGACGACTGGAAGCGCAGGTCAGTATTGAAATCCTGGGCGATCTCACGCACCAGGCGCTGGAAGGGCAGCTTCCTGATGAGTAGCTCTGTGCTCTTCTGGTAACGACGGATCTCACGAAGGGCGACGGTTCCGGGCCTGTAACGATAACGATGGGGCTTCTTGACACCACCGGTGGCTGGGGCGGACTTGCGAGCTGCCTTGGTGGCAAGCTGCTTCCGTGGAGCCTTGCCTCCAGTGGACTTGCGGGCAGTCTGTTTAGTACGGGCCATCTCGACGACGAAATAGTCAATACGGGCGGCCCGTTGTTGTTGTTGTTGTATAGATTGTCGGACCGTAGTCCGACACGGGCCTTTGCCTATAGGCGGCCCGGTTGGTGGTTCCGGCTGGAGCTCCAGGAGCAGTCAGACCGGATTGGGATTGGAGGTG
>NW_024740949.1:0-6407 GCF_018991925.1 Homarus americanus | reverse complement strand
GGCATTCATTGATAACTGGCAACGATTCTATGGCAACGACTACCTGTACAGTCGTGACGGAGTACACTTGTCTCGTGCGGGGGTAAAGACGTTGTCTGTATCCCTGGAGCGTGAAATTGTCACTCCAAAGGGGGGGTTTCGCCAGTAGAGAGAGGTCGGGGAAAGTGGGAGTCAAAAAACAAGCAGGTCCTGGGAAGTAAAATTGGTTACTCAGGACAAGGGGTAAAACAGGACCAGGGAAGGGTAGGTTTAAATGTATACTATACAAACAGTAGGAGCGTTAGAAATAAAATAGACTTGCTGAGAGCGGTTGCATGTACCGAGAATGTAGACGTCATAGCAATCACCGAAACTTGGATGAATCTGGCGAGCAAAATTTTTTTTTTATCAGAGTACCACATAGAAGGGTACAACCTTTTTCACAAGGACAGGGAAGGTAGGAAGGGGGGAGGGGTCGCACTCTTCGTCAAGGATACATTAAGATGTTGTATTAATAATTCAATAAAGGGTGAAATAGGAACCGAGTCTGTGTGGGTAGAAATCACGGAAGGAAGAGAAAAACTAATTATGGGAGTGATTTACAGGTCCCCAAGTCTTGGGAAAGAAGCAGCTCAGCCCATATGGCAGGAAATGAGTAGGGCAGCAAAATACAACAACCTGTGCATTATGGGGGATTTCAACTTCAGAAATATTGACTGGGACAACATTGTAGGCGACTATGAATCTGAAGACTTCCTAGACGCATACAGGACAATTTTTTGAAACAACTAATTACAGAACCTACTAGAGGTGACAATATATTAGACCTAGTATTAACAAATAAAGAAAATATTATCAGAGATATCACAGTGGGGGAAGAACTAGGGAACAGTGATCACAGAGAAATCAGGTTCACCCTAAATTGGGAAATGAAAAACAATGACAATGGTCAGAGTCCCAGACTTTCGATCGGCGGATTATGATGGGTTAAGAAGGTAGGTACAGTACAAGTACACACAGTACTTGTTCATATTCTCAGTTTACACGCACAGTATACCATGTGAATCTTTACTCTCCACATACAATACACTCATAGTGCTTCATATTTGTTTGTTTTTTATCAAACTCTTAAGTGGGGCAAATTTTATATCCCTCCCCCTACAGGAATTGCCTAGCTTATACTACAGGTAGTCAAAGGGCGATATAATTACCAAATAAAAATCTTTATTTGGCATATGCAATAAATTCTCATTATCTACATGACATTACGTGTAATTTATTCAGAATGTATTCATCATGCAGAACCTCTACCTATGGGAATATGTCAACCTGTCGTTTGTAGCATGAGTTCTGAGTGGCTGGTCACCACAAACGAAGCGCTGAATCAGGAGTCGAGCTTGGAGCCACATTTCTCTGAACCATCTGTGATTTTTGTTGATCAGCTGAATAAAAAATGTTTCCCATTATTTCCTGCAGAAGCAACTCAGTTTTTGTGTTAGAGAGCATTTACATGTAATATCCGGTCCTTATCATTACAAGAGCGTCGGCTAGACAGAAGTTTCGATAGGGTGGTTCAGTGTCTGGGAGTCGAGCTCTCAGTTGTCACTTTGGAAGGTATCAGTACTTTCTTATGGTGTCAAATTAAGCAAAACCAATGTTGCCACGCCAGCCATCCGATTAAGTGTTATAGCTAAGGTTTGCAAGTGACGCTTTATATCATGTGCTTCAACACCACAAGAGCGTATGTTCGTACTGGAGATGGTTCAGTGTGTGGTGGAGATGTGGATGAACTTTAGACCAGGGACAGCCAGACGTGGAGGGGGGGAGCCGGCCAGTAGTGAGACGGTCGAAGCGATTAGTGGATGTGTGACGGAAGTTAACGTTTTACAAAATGCTCCTAAATTAATACATCCAGTTGTCAAGGATTATAAAATACAGACGCCATCAAGTGTGTGTTGGTGTTGGTGTTGAAAAATATAAGGTATGTCGCTGTGTATATTTCCCTTACAACTTATTTCTTTCTCCAATCTACGTCAATTCGATAGCCCATTAATTGTATAGAAATGTTGATGACTGGGACTTAATTATACTGAATGATCTTGACAGCTTCACTGGGGTAGAAATCCATTTCAACGTGATTTGGTTGTAGGAGTTTAAGGTTAGGTACCAGAACAAGGCGACCACCCACGCTCCTATCGAGAGTTACTACCACTCTCTATCATCCATGAATCGATCTAGCCTTCTTTTAAGACTCTCCAGCGTTCCAGCACTTACTACAAAGTTGCTAAGCTTGTTCCACTCTTCCACCACCCTGTTTGTGAACCAGTCCCTTCCTGTCTCACTCCTAAACCTAAACTTATCCATTTTAAATCCGTTGCTACGAGTCCTATCCTGCTCGGATATTATAAGAACTTTATCCATATCTCCTCTATTGATTCCTTTCACCCACTTAAATACTTAAGTACTTCACCACAATCACTTCATAATCATTTTGCCACAATCACTTCACCCTCACCACACTCACTTCACCATAATCATTTTGCCACAATCGCTTCACTATCACCACAATCACTTAACCATCACCAAAATCACTTCGCCACAATCGCTTCACCACCATCACCACAATCATTTCACCATCACCATAATCTTCTTCATCACCAAAATCACTACACTATCACAATCACAATCACTTCAATTGTCTTATAAAAACTAACTCACATTATAGAAATATTGCCCAGGCGTTTAGTATCTTAACCGCGGCTCATCGGCTAGTTACCGTGGGTGATGTAATTCTATAAACATAATGTTTGTAGCCCACATTAATATAAGTATTACGGTCTGTCTGACGGGCTAATACATTATTATAATGTACCATTCATTTCTATATTTATCATTTTTTTAAGTTGTTGTTCAGGTATTAATCACCAGTAATTAGATATTTATAATAACGTACAGTAGATATGAGGATAAATATTGAAAAATACGAGGGTGGAAATCACATTTACTTTTAATATTTACCAACACAGGTCATACAGAATATCAATAGCCTGTCCAATGGCCTCCCTTATATATAGCCCCCTGGAGCCTTCTTGGGACTGAGACACAAGGTTATATAGGTGGTTGGTTCCTCACAAACTGCTCACACTCGTCCTGGGTGTGTAGGAGGAGTCGGGACCAGTGTTTAGCTTGTCTTCAGGTTCCCACGCGTTCACTATCTGGGTCCAAATGGTCTCTGTAGGGTTGAGGTCTGGGTAGCACTCACAAACAGTCATAGTAATCGCTTAACACAAGCAGTGGCCCTATGCAATATTATATTTGTGATATTAAATGTTTCAATAAAAATACAACATTATTATTCTATTGGGTAAAGGAAAAGTTGTATTGTTTAACTAAAAGAAACTTATTGAATATGGACCTGGAGATTTAGATGGCCAGTCCAAAAGGTCAATTTCCTTCGACCTTTCCTCTGACCATCGCTTCATCTCTCGTGCCGTGTGAACAGGGCAGTTATCAAAGAAGTGAACAATATTCATCAAACATAATTTGTTAACACTTATATCATGAATTGGCACCTTCATATAGGTGAAAATGCGCGACTTAGAAAAATAAAATAGGCGTGTGTGGAGGCTCGGATGGTGGGCAGCCTCCAGCAGCACGAGTCAAACGTCAGAGATGATGATGGGTAATGTAAACTGTTGTACACTGAAGAGGAAGAATAAGAGATAACTGTATTATATACTGATGGAAAATAGAACAAAATATTGGTATTGAGGGAAAGGTGTTTGTTGATCAAGTAACCCAAATTAAGGAGCACATTTCAGTATTAATAGTATGGATAGATCTACGTAGTATTAGTTAAGGGCTGCAAATTGGTGCCATCTTTTACTTTAATAATACAAGACTAATACAATATGTTGGAGTTTGATAAACTTTATATAGGAGCAACTTTTCTAGACTTACAAATTCTAAATTGCAATTTAAAATATGTATGCCCCTTTTAGACCTGATCTAATGTTTACACTGGCGTATATACTATTCAACACAGTATGGTGGCTCACTGGCAAGGTACCTGTTGTGGATGATGGAGGCCTCGGGGACGACTGCCAGATGGACTGAAGTCGTGTTGAACTGGACGAGGCAGAGACAGGATTTTGAATGGTTCGTAAGTAAAATTTATGTTTTACCAGTGATGTTGGGGCTGGTGCAATGGAATTACTCTACAATAGAGAAAGAAGCTGTGGCTTTGCTTATGGCACTGGAAAAGTTTAACATATATCTTGGCAACACCTACCAGAGAATTGTAGTTTACAGTGACCATAATATATTACAGTTCAGAAGCCGAATGAAAAACAAGAATCAGAGGCTTAATAGATGGTGATTAACTCTGCAGGGAAGGACTTGGTATGTTGTGTAGGAGTGAGGCAAGGACTTGGTATGTTGTGTAGGAGTGAGGGAAGGACTTGGTATGTTGTTTAGGAGTGAGGGAAGGACTTGGTATGTTGTTTAGGAGTGAGGGAAGGACTTGGTATGTTGCTTAGTAGTGAGGGATGGACTTGGTATGTTGCTTAGGAATGAGGGATGGACTTGGTATGTTGTTTAGGAGTGAGGGATGGACTTGGTATGTTGTGTAGGAGTGAGGGAAGGACTTGGTATGTTGTGTAGGAGTGAGGGAAGGACTTGGTATGTTGTGTAGGAGTGGGGGATGGACTTGGTATGTTGTGTAGGAGTGAGGGATGGACTTGGTATGTTGTGTAGGAGTGAGGATGACTTGGCATGTTGTGTAGGAGTGGAGGGATGGACTTGTATGTTGTTTAGAGTGAGGAAGGACTTGGTATGTTGTGGAGGGAGTGAGTAAGGACTTGGTATGTTGTGTAGAGGAGGGAAGGACTGGGTATGTTGTTTAGGAGTGAGGGAAGGACTTGGTGTATTGTGTAGGAGTGAGGCAAGGACTTGGTATGTTGTGTAGGAGTGAGGGAAGGACTTGGTATGTAGTTTAGGAGTGAGGGATGGACTTGGTATGTTGTGTAGGAGTGAGGGAAGGACTTGGTATGTTGTGTAGGAGTGAGGGAAGGACTTGGTATGTTGTGTAGGAGTGAGGGATAGACTTGTTGAACTGTGTAGGAGTCAGGGAAGGACTTGTTGATCTGTTTAGGAGTGAGGGAAGGACTTGAAGTTTTGTGTAGTCGTGAGGGAAGGTCTTGTAGTATTGTGTAGGAGTGATGGAAGGAATTGTACTATTGTGTAGGAGTGAGGGAAGGACTTGCAGTATTGTGTAGGAGTGAGGGAAGAACTTGTAGTTTTCTGTAGGAGTGAGGAAAGGACTTGTAGCATTGTATAGGAGAGAGGGAAGGACTTGTAATATTGTGTAGGAGTGTGGGATGGACATGGTATGTTGTGTGCGAGTGAGGGATGGACTTGAAGTTTTGCTTTAGGCAAAGGACCTTGTAGTTTGTGTGTAGGGAGTGAGGGAAGGACTTTAATTTTGTGTAGGAGTGAGGGAAGGACTTGTAGTATTGTTAAGGAGTGAGGAAAGGACTTGCAGTATTGTGTAGGAGTGAGGGAAGGACATGTAGATTTGTGTAGGAGTGAGGGTAGGACTTGTAGTATTGTGTAGGACTGAGGGAAGGATTTGCAGTGTGGTGTAGGAGTAAGGGAAGGACTTGTAGTATTGTGTAGGAGTGAGGGAAGGACTTGTCGTATGGTGTAGGAGTGAGGGAAGGACTTGTAGTATTATGTAAGAGTGAGGGAAGGACTTGTAGTATTGTTGAAGATGAGGAAGGACTTAGCATTGATGTAAGAGTGGGAGGGAAGGACTTGTAGTATTGTTGAAGAGGAGGGAAGGACTTGTAGTATTGTTGAAGAGTGAGGGAAGGACTTGTAGTATTGTGTAAGAGTGAGGGAAGGATTTGTAGTATTGTGTAGGAGTGAGGGATGGACTTGTAGTATTGTGTAGGAGTAAGGGATGGACTTGTAGTATTGTGTAGGAGTGAGGGATGGACTTGGTATGTTGTGTGGGAGTGAGGGATGGACTTGGTATGTTGTGTGGGAGTGAGGGATGAACTTGGTAAGTTATGTAGAAGTGAGTGAAAGACTTGTAGTATTGTGTAGGAGTTAGGGATGGACTTGTAGTATTGTGAAGGAGTTAGGGATGGACATGGTATGTTGTGTGGGAGTGAGGGAAGGACTTGCAGTATTGTGTAGGAGTGATGGATGGACTTGTTATGTTGTGTGGAAGTGAGGGAAGGACTTGGTATGTTGTGTGGGAGTGAGGGATGAACTTGGTAAGTTATGTAGAAGTGAGTGAAAGACTTGTAGTATTGTGTAGGAGTTAGGGATGGACTTGTAGTATTGTGAAGGAGTTAGGGATGGACTTGGTATGTTGTGTGGGATTGAGGGATGAACTTGTAGTATTGTGTAGGAGTGAGGGA